>NC_079167.1:44411158-44528658 GCF_947568905.1 Ostrea edulis
GTAGGTCACAGGTCATGAAGTCGGTAATCCTGGTCATTTACAAAAGCTTTGTTCAAAGCAATACATGAGCAAAATATCAAATTACTACCTCTAGCAATATCCAAGATTTAAAGTGTAACAGATTGATACAGTGTGCAAAGTGATCCCCAAGTGTTATTCTTAAACTGACACAAAAAACTCGAGTACATATATGTATTGCCCAATTTTAAAAAGATGTTGAAATTAGTTATAAAATTTCCAAATGTACCTAGATGTAATAGAACAGTAGAAAATATGTAATATATAACAATCAGCATTTATCACATAAGATCAATTAATTTTCAAAATAACTTTTTTCAGAGAATTGTGATGGCTGCACTTGGCAATAAGCTGATTGAATCTTATAGGGACCAGCTTCACTGTGATGTAAATATCAAACTTAAAGATGGGACAGTTCGAGCCCATAGAATAGTTTTAATTTTGGGTTCAGATTGGTTTAGAGCACAGCTCAGTGAGAAATGGGAGTCAGAATCCAATGTCATTACTTGTGACATACACTCTACAGATGTCACAAAATTCATGATAGAGTATTTGTACACTTCTCAGATTGAAATTTCGGTTGAAAATATAGAGGAAATATACCAAATTGCAGACTATTATGGTGTGAAAGGCTTGATTGAAGAATGTATTCTCTTCCTGCAGGAAAGCATCTCCATTAAAAATTCACTAAAAATCCTTACAATAGCCCATAACAACCAAATAGCAACCATAAAGGCACAATGTCTTCAGTTTGTGGATCTTCATTTGGAAGATATTTTTGGTTTGGTTGCAGAGGATTTTTTGGATATCCCCTATGGATTGTTGATGGATATCATCACAAGAGACAGTCTCAGCATCCATGAAGAGCTTCTTTTCCGCAACATTGACATGTGGATAAGTACCATTAGGGAGGAAGAAAGAAAGGGTATCTTGTGGAAGGAAGTGATTCCTCGTAAGGTTTGGCAGGATGTCCATGGATTTTTTCCTTGACCAAATAGCAACAATAGCTATCCTCGAAGATGCCTTTTCACTTCAAGTTATGCGTCACTTGTCCACATTAGATGACACGCTCCCCCTTCGGTACATTAAAAAAAGACAGAGTATAACTTGCAATGACATAGTTGTGCATCGTTTTATGAATTGCAGTTCTGAAAGTACATGGCTTGTGGACAATACCTTAAATGGAGACAGAATTTCTTTCAGCATCAATTCCGAAAATATGAAACTTAAAGGTCTTGTTGTGTATGGTAGAATAGAGGCACGTGGCATCTTTTCTGCAATGATTTACACTGAAAATGGACAAACTCTCCTGGTTAAAACACAATCAAAAGAACAATGCACAAATGATTCCAGTATTCACCTTCTGTTCCCTACACCATTGCTCCTGCTTAGAGATGCAGTGTACACTGTAGTCCTGAAAGTCATTGGTGGTCCAACCAGCTATGGAGTTGGAGGTCTGTCCAGTACTTCAGTTGTCTTGGGAGAAAATAATACTCTTACAGTAAAGTTTTCAGGAGCAGGATGTGGACACACCAACGTTCACACTGGGCAAATTAAAGGACTTATTTTCAAGCAAGTGTAATTTACCTTAACATGTATTAAAGGGACTGGTTTATGTTTTTCAAAAGAAATATTTTTCATTTTGGATGGAAAGAAAATAAAAAATATAGCTCATTTTATGCCAATTCAACTTAATTAGTAGATTAACATCCAGGGTCAGCAAAAAGTATGGGGCGGGTGGGAGGATTTTATTTTTTATTTTCTGAGAAAAATATTAAAGACAAATGAGGTTTTTTTTCCCCAACAGATCCGCATCTAGATAGAATGTTCTATCCCGAGACACAGTTAGATTATTCTAACTAATCCGCATCATTTAATGGCAGATGGATATCAATCTATGCTATTTTCATACACTAATTCCAGGTTAAGCTTTAATTTAAGGATATAACAGAAATATACCTAACTTCTTCAAGATTTACGTCTGTAAGAACGCGAGAAATTAAGAAAACCATGTAAATCTACTTTCTTCGTATGACTTTTCACGTTCCTATACCGGAAATGTAAACAAGAAGTCTAAATACCGGAGTCGGACATGAAAATATTCCGAAAATCGCAAAATAAAAAAATTCGGACGGGCCAATTTTTGAGGGGCGGGCGGGGATGATAATCTATCAATTAAGTTGAATTGGCCTTATGTTGACAACCAAAAGAATGTAAGGATAAGAGCAATATTTTAGCTTTGATTCTGTGTTATGTAAACACAATCTAATTAAAATTAGATGTTAGATCCGCTCACATACTCGCTACACTAAGTGTAGCGAGTATGTGAGCGGATCTAACATCTAATTTTAATTAGATTGATGTAAACAAAGACTATAGTTTTTTATGTAAACTAGCAAACCATTGGAACATTAATTTTGTAATTTAAAGCATCTTCATTTTGTACAATCACAAATTTTAACTTTTAAATGACATATTTTACTTAAAGTATACCCCAGATGCAATATATATATATAATAAACTTTGACCAATATCCATTTACTTTAAAAATTCCGTAAACAATAACACACCGCAATCTTTGTTTTCAAAACACATAATAAAATCCCTATAATAAGCTTCCGTCATGATGAATAGCCTTAATTTTTTCTGAAACCTTGTAAAACATATTGGACTGTAGATCTTAATTATCTATTCTAAAGTGAAAAACAAAATTTGGAGGAAAATCATGAATCAGTCCCTTTAAAGTCATAGGATAATCCAAGAACAGGGTTATAGGAATTCGTAAAAAAGTTATTGCAATTATCACAAACGTTTCTAATAAATTTGTCTTCATGTGATAATGTGTTATTTTGAAGTGTTTTTAAACTTAAAATAATCTAAAATTAAGTATTGATATACCAATTAAATACTTGTAAATAAATAATACAAATTTAATACTTAAATAAAATACATGTACATATTACTAACCAGCACCGCACGTTTCTATTACTGAAGTATAACCAGAGTTATCTTTCTTTAGAATAAGAGTTGTCTTTAGTGTTTAATTCATTCAAAACTAGTATAGGCAGATGACTAGTTTAGAGGTTATGCATTTTTTTCTGCTATGTTACCTACTTTCATTACCCATGAAACAACAATGAAAGCATTTTATTGTTTAAATGACCGTGGCAATGACATTTCTTGAAATTATATGTGAACTTGTATACAAACTAGGAAGAATCATATTAAAACTGGTGTCTGGCCCCTTCAGTTTTCCATAGTTTTCAACATAGACATCCGTTATATGTCTATGTGTTCAAAAAACGTTTTTTAGGATCATCTTGAACTTAAAAGTGGAAAATTAAGACTTGCGGTACATATTATTTGCCTAAATGTATTTATGAGCTTCTAACAAGGAACAGTGTAGTAAACATGATAGTTGATTGATTTTTGTGGTTTTTCGCCACACTCAACAATTTTTCAGTTATATGGTGGCGCCCAGTTTTTATTGGTGCAAGAGAGAACCCAGATACAATGTACCTGGTAAGAGACCACCAACCTTCCGAAAGTAAACTGGGAAACTTTCTCACTTACTAGTGCAAGCGGGATTTAAACCTGTGCCAACCAGAGGCGAGAGAGAGGCCATATGAGAGTAAATTAAACTTGCCTACATACCAAATATCAAGGGCCCCAATGTCAAAAGACAAAAATTATGGTCCACACAAAAATTCTACTATTTGATCTTTAAATAAAAGGTCAAGGGTCAGCAACAATGGTCATGACACACTGTCTTATCATGGTATACCCACATACTAAATATCAAAGGCTTATGTCAAAAGACAAAAAAGTTATGGCCCAGACAAACTTTGTACGAGAGGCAGAAGAAGAATTCACACTGAAACAATATGTCCCCATTCTTGGAAGGGGAGACAATTATTAGTGAAATTGAATCATTAAAACTTGGAGGAGTAGCATACTGAAAAATTGTTTACTGACAAATGGACACCTAACTGTGGTATGAGCTCTTCTGGCCTCTGACCAGTAGAGCTAAAAATCATGTCTGTGATTGATTGAATATTGTTTAACGTGTATTATTTAATGTAAAAAATGGATTTGGAGAAAGGAAGACTGGGGTAGATAATCAAAATATTATAATTTCTATGATATACGTAGAAATTTCCTTGAACTTACTAAACTACTGTGAAATCACCAATTTGTGTGTGTGTGTGTGTGGTGTGTGTGGGTTAATTATCATTGTTTTTGAGGTATGACTTAGGAATCCATGAATTCATGTCCACCATGAAATGTAAAATTTAATATACATAACTGCTTTATAACATTTCGTCAAACCCAAAATCAAATACCCATGAACAATGTTTTTTTCCTTGAACCTCGAAAATTTGACCCCAAGAAAATGTAATTTTACAGTATATATTATCCTTGTTAGGCAAGCTAGGTGGGGGGGGGGGACTATACATTCAAAACATACAGTTCTTAATTTAGCTTCACAAGATTAAGTCCAAAATAAAACTTGTGCTTCTTAAATAACTGTCCTCAGCTTATTTTCTACACCATGTCAGTAATTAACCAAATCTGCATAGTTTTAAAGGTGAAAAAATAATCCACTCTATGAGCAATAGCAAGAAGAAATTTTATCAATGACTTGCATTGCATTTTACATACATGTACAACTCTTTTAATGTACTTCATACTGTATTAATTGATAATTGGTATAATTAAAATATGCAATTGGAACAATATGCATTTAATGATGAACAAAAGAATACATAGATATACATGTAAATTCAAATCTTGCTAGTCATACAATACATGTAAATGTCAATATTTTTTGTTCAATCAGTTCAATAGTTCATTGCATGTAGTAAAATGCAAACATTAATGTATCTACAGAATATGACCCATCTGCATGATGAGTGGAGTATAAGGTGTCAATTGAATAAAACAACAGACAGTGGATGGCAATGAGCATTCGTAACTTCAAAGTAATACATTCCCATAGTTTGTAATGGTGTCATCCATTAAGAAGTTCTGAAATGTAACATGTGTCATTATCAATAACATTGTTAAATATAAAGGTACATATTAATAAATCATATATAAAAAGGTTAATGTTTTTAATATGATAATTTCAGTGTTAATCTAAAAAGTATTCTTTTCTAGAGCTGCCTTCTGGGTTATGCACAATCTTATATTCAGCAGTACAATACTACATGTAAATGTATAAATGTACATAAGGAAAACAATGTTTTAAAGTGTCTTCATTATAACTTGCAATGAATTTTTAATTATAGAAGTATGATTCCAAAAGTTTACCCTGATAAGAAATACAGATACAAGTATCAGTAATGTTGCAAATTTCTTTCAGAATGATAAAACTTGTTATATATGTACTTGCCCCTTCCTTTATAATCAGTGCATCTGGAAGTGATGAAATTGGTAAACTGTGGCTAGCGTCTAGCTCCCAACAGTGTTTGCAGTTTGCAGTAGGGCATTTTAATGGCGCCATGCATTCCAGATGAAATACTGGAGGCAGAATTTCAGCCTCCACTTCTTTACAAATGTATGTGAAAATACTCTGAAAGAAAAACAAGAGGTACTGTGAGCAATGCTCACTAAGAATACCCCCCGCTTACCCCAATCTCCCAAAGGGTGTTGGTAATAGGTATAAACTACATCTTTTCTGAGTGTAAAAAACAAATGGCATGACAAACCGAACCATATTGCTACTTCGATGTCCAGTGTGCGTGACCTTTGACCTTTTGACCCCAAAATCGATAGGGAACATCTTCATCCCATGGGTAGTCCATATGTATGATATGGTGACGGTAGGTGGAAAGGATAAGGCTTTAGAGCCCGGAAACCATTGCGTCTACAGACGGACGGACAACCCGATTCCAGTATACCCCCCCCCCCCCCCAAAACTTGTTGCGGGGGGTATAAAAAATATGATAATAAATATTGCTGACAAGAGGCCTATATGTAAATCTTTACCATCACCAGAATGTGAAATAGCCCTTAATTTTTGCCAAAGATGTCACATTTTAAGGGGACACTTTCCTTTTCCTAAACATACAATACATCTCTTCAATTTGCACTGAAATTTTTTGTCATGAATTTCATGACTTTGGTAGAGGGTTTAAATGTTTTCAACTATGCATTTGTTTTTTCCTAGAAATAGGCAGGAATAGATTTTATAGTTTTATATTGTTTTTACTCCATTTCTTGTTATTATTACTATTCTCTTTTTCCTTATTTCTTCTCTGGTAATTATTTGTAATGCTCAACTAAATCACAATGGCCCTGCAGTTCTACATCATCACAGTTTCTCCCTATCTGTTCAACAGAGGATAAATTCCTATGTAAAAATTTGATAGCATATTATGGCCCAACCCTATTTCGAGGGAGGGGGTTGGTGTTGTAACGATTTAAACAAACTTGATTTACACAATCAATGAAGCCTTCATATGAGTTTTCTCTTTTTTGGCCTAGTAGATGATTTTTAAATGATGCCATTAAATTTTCAAAACGTCTTAATTATCTCCCCTTGAAAGAGAGTGTGGCTCTCCATTTGAACAAACTTCTATCAACTTGACCCAAGGATGCTTTCTGGCAAGTTTGGTTGAAATTGACTCAAATAGTTCTGGAGAATAGGAATAAATGTAAGTGGAAAGTTTACAGACAACACACAACAAACTCCAAACAACAGAGAAAAAGATGGGCACAGGGCACTAATAAATAAACAAGAGGTCTATGGGCCACATCACTCACCGGAGCACTTTGGCTACAGAAAAGCAGAAATCAGTTCAGAATTGAAAAGTTTAAATGTATACATGTTAGTGTTTCCAACCTACCACCCAGGGGGGTATGACTTGAACAAACTTGAATCTACACTAACTAAGGATATTTCCATATTTCTCTGACTAAATATAGCATACCCGGTAAAAAGATTTTTTTTTTTTTTTAAAACTATATATTTCAATTTAAAACATTGATCTTCTATAATGGCCCGTTCTTCCCCCGGGGGTCATGATTTGAGCATTAACTTGAATCTACAATGCCTGAGCATGCTTATGTATAAATATGACTAATGATGACTTTGCTCTTCTTGAGAAGATTTTTAAAGATACTTCCTCTATATTCAAATATAAAACTCTGATCCCCTGTTGTGGCCCTACCCTATCCCTGAGGGTCATGATTTGAATATACAGTATGTTATGAAGCTTTCATAAGTTTCATATTTTCTGGCCCAGTGGTTCTTGAGAAGATTTTTAAAGGATGCCACAAAATTTTCAAAAATTATCAGTTATTTCCCCTCGAAAGAGGAACAAACTTCATTTGAACAAAATTTAATCCTTCACCCCAGAATACTCTGTAACAAGTTTGGTTGAGATTGGCCCAGTGGTTTTGGAGAAAAAGATGAAAATGTGTAAAAAGTTAACAATGACGATGCCAACGACAGACAACGGACAAATTTGGATCAGAAAACCACACTTGAGCCTTTAGCTCAGGTGAGCTACAATGACTACATTTGTAAATTGAGTCTTTGACGTGGGTGAAACAATAAAATAGGAAGTAGAATAATGTTACCTGCAGAGTGTCATCTTTACAGAATGGTCTTGTAAAGGACATCCCCCCATGGTCTTCGTATATTATTGTTATAACTTTTCTCTCCTTATCGGGAAATGCTATGACAGTGTCTTCTGCCATCTGCAAAAACAATTGATACATAATTAATTCAACATAAATTTTTAAAACTAAAACTGCACAATATTTTGTGAATTATTCAGAAAAGTCTGTGACATGGCCTGTCTGGACTTTCATGGCTTTAGCTCTTTGAGAAGCATAACTATCAATAAGATTCATGAATCATGTATGCACTTCTTAGTTTAAGAAGCTTTAATGAACTGTTATTATAATGAAAAGCACAAATAAACCTCACACGTGTATTGTCAAAAATATGCTAATATTATTCAATTGTTCATGCACATTATCATTAGAATACGCAACTTCCAAGATATCAGCTCTTCTGTGATGGAGGTACGTTTAGTATTCTGTTGAACACTAGGTGGGTACAAGATGTACACATATATTATAGATTAGCACTGTAAATAAGGATAAAATTTACGAAACCATAAATTTTGTTCATATCAGCCGTTGGTATACATTAAACTGACCATATCAAGAATAATATTTGTTGAATTAGGCCATGAAATCAAAATTTGAAATAATTTTTATTTCCTCAACTGAAAGAGTGATATACTTTAATCAAAGAAAAATGAGATTATCGATTTTTTTTTTTTTAGCTTTTTTATTATTGAATAAACTTACTAATATTGTGTGTTCCTGCAGTCTGTGTGGTTGCATGTCTGATAATCGGCCTTTAGGCAATATATGAAGGCAGTGATGAGCATTTGTACCCACCACGTGTGCATGAAAGTATGTTTTGTGTCTCACTGTGCGTAAGAGTTCCACAAAGGGAACGAACTATTGGGCAACTCGGAAATTGCGTATTAGACCCAGGTGACCTCAAGAAGGTATATAAAACAATTTTCTATCAATTTTCAACATGAAAGTCCACCACGTTAAGAAATCCAGATACACACAAGTTGGTTCTATAAAAGTTCTGTTACTGAAGATGTACCTATTAAATTGTAATTTTTATGTCTTTTTTATATATATTACTGTTTGAGATGGATGAAACATGGAGAAAACTCCACGCATTTACAAACCTTTCTTCTCTTTATCTTCATTTCCATGAGCTGGAAAAGATTTTTATCAATTGAAAATAATCTGAATTCTTAGAATATGTAAAATCAAGAAACACATGGAATAAAAACAGCCACAACAACACAACACTTTTTTCCCCACAAAACAAAGTACAGTATCTAAGATTTCTGTTGAACTTTACTTTGATATTTATTTCAATATTGATTGGACAGGAAAATACATAAAAATATGCATAAATTTAAAAATGAATATATAGTAAAGAAGTTTGCTTTATGAAGTTCATAGGATTTACAGTGTTGTAACACATGAACATTTTCTTTGGCCTTCATTCCCATAATTTAATTTACTGATCATTTATAATCACTGTTGTACCAAGTACTTACATCAAAGAACTCTTTTACCTCCAGGTCTATGATCTGTAAATGAAAAAATTGTCTTATATTTGATAAGTTATTTCAGGAAATTCAGAACAAGAGGCCCACAGGCCTCATCGGTCACATGATTACTAGTGAAAAAGTATCACTACTCCAAAGGGCTATGAAACCTACAAATTTTTTTTTACTGTTCTGAATATCTAAGCTAAATTCTAATGTTCAGCAATAGTATAAAACAAGATTAAAAAAAAATACAATTTTTTTTTTCATCCTTACCTGCTCTTTCTAATTATCCATTTAATACCAATTTAGTATCAATAACACTAAAGAAGATGTTATTTAAGTGTTTTACATATAAACACTATATAGTAAGTTTGGCCCCACCCAGAGTTCAAAACCCCTACCCCGGGAATAATGAAATTTACAATTTTGGTGGAGGCTTTCCTGCTCTACATCACTAGGCATTTAGTTTTTCTTACACATGTGCGGTTGTAGAGAAGATTTTTGAAAATTGGTCAATTTTGGCCCCGCCCCTAGAGCCTCAGGGGTGCTGGAGTCCTGAAATTTATAATTTATGTCCCCCTTGTCCCAAAGATGATTCATGCCAAGTATAAAAGAATTGGACTAGTAGTTATCAAGAAGAATTTAAAAATGTTATCAATATGGTTCATTTTAAGTAAGAAGGAGTTATGATATAAATTGTCATTGCAAAAGAACTAAAGTTATTATACAGAAACCATATCATGCAACTTATGATTTTCTGAAATAAAGCGTGAAAACTAAAGTGTTACACACACTGACACAAACTGAATGACAGACAGTCAGACTACAAGACTTAGACAAAGAAAATTATTTTCATTGAACTATGATGAACGCGTTATCTTTTCCATAGTACAAGTCAGTATACAATGTCCTGATCATTGGGCTCTGCAAATTAAATGATTTTATTTTTCATAACTTATAATGCACTGTAAATACATATGAACTTCAGTATCTTGAACACTGATACCTTGAATACCAAATATATATATGTCTACAATGTAAGTGATTTGGAAGTCCCAAGCACTATTAGTTATATTACTTATATAACATACCACATACAGACATAGATAACTTACTGGTGAATCCTCAATTCTGTCCTCCTTTGAAAGCTTAAAACAGGAAAAGTAAGTATATGGTTAAGAATTTCAAGGTAGATGAATATGGGTATGGCAAACAATGTCCCTCACATGGTCTGCCCATTAAGAGGTAACATATACATGATCAATGTCCCATCAATGATGACTAAGTACACATGATCCACATTTAATTAATTACACTTAGCGCTTTTGCCGTGTAGTTCGGCTCTTCAGAGTGTAACAAGTTTTACATTGTACAATGTACTTGTTATGGCGCACATATATATATATATATATATATATATATATATATATATAGTCAATTACAATTGTTACAGTTCAGGATACAGTGGAATCTTAGGATTCTTATGAAATTATAATTTCCTGGATTGCCATTTCTTTAAAAGGTTCTTCAGTGTGTAATTTCATGATTTAATTTTATGAAAATAAATAAAGATCAAATTTAATAATTCTTTAAGGAGGGGTACCCATGAAATTCACAAAAACTGAGATAGTGCAGATTCAACAATAATTTCACAGGAAGCCATCCATTAAATCATCAACCCTATAGTGTCTTACACAAAGAGTAAATCACTGGGTGCAATCTGATGGCTTATAACTAAATGTAAATACTTATAGTTATCCACAAAAATATACAATGTCATTCACATACAGAGTTAGCCTTGGCATCTGTAATTTCTGAAGGTGTTGGGTATACCTCAATGTCAGGAAGCTCAAAATCATCAGAAATCTAAAAGAAAAAAATTAATAAAACAGTATGTACAAAGATTAGTTAACACAATGCATAATTCTGAAATTTACAAGTGTTATGAAAAAGAACATTAAAAACTATACATGTATATTCATTATTGTATGATAACTTAAAGCTGAATATGACTTGTAAATAGCTATATGCCATATTAGTTTCCCTATCTCCAATATCACCACAAGGGTATATAATTATACCTTTCTCATTTGTTTTACCTGATTGCACACCTGGAACTCCTGGCTGACATGTAGTATTTCTTACATTATGTCTATAATGTTTACATTTTATTTCGCTATGTTACGTGCATTTTGTGTTTGTTTGTATTGCATTGACCTGTGCTATTGCTGTTACTTTTTCTCCTGAAGTGGTATAGTCGCACACATTTGATAATTTATTGAAACGGAGTAACAATGGCTATGTAAGATGTACGTCCACACAGGTCATAACCATACACTGAAATACTTGGAACCATGAAGAATTTAGGGGCTTATAATAGGGGCTGAAGAAAAGGGGGAGCAAAGATAAATATGGGGACAAGCCTTTTAAGAGTCGTGTTCAGTTTTCATTGAATTTTTTTTATTTTTTACTTTTATTAATGCATTAAAATTTCAATATGATATACAAGTACATGGCTTATTCAACTTCTTCATTTCAATGATTAAGAAATGTTAACAAAATGTAATTTTATACAATATTTTTATCAAAATTAATGTGCAATCTAATGACTTACCCTCAATGATTCATCTTCATTACAGGTCTTTGATTTGTCTGTTTTTGGTGACTGCATAGAGAAAAAAAAGACATGTACTGTGGAATCATTAAATTCATGGCCGCTCAATTTTTGAGGACACCCCCCCCCCCCCCCCCCAATCAACGAATTTAAATCCTCAACAAATTATGGAAAATAGTATTAATTCATTGATCATACAAATGACTTTATAAGTGGGTCAAGGTCAAAAGTTTTGGGGCGGGCACCCCTCCTCCATACCATCTCCTTATGTTCCAAGTTTGAAGTCTTAAAAGTCAAAGGGTTCTCTAGTTAGGGCCTGGACAAAATTTGGTTGAAGAAGAAGAAGAAGAAAAATTACAAAAACAATATGTCTCCCCTTTGAAAGGGAGACATAATAAAGGGGAGACACAATTATAATTGTGGTAGAATTTAACATTGCATACCTTGACTGGCACAACTGTGTCTTCCTCCAAAGGGCGTTTAATCATGCGAGACTAAAATTTAACATTTCAAACATGTAAAACTATCTAATTAATTTGTCAAACCATGCTAAAGAAAATTTCATTTGATAAAGAATGTTTAAATCCAAAATAACTTACTGTCTGCACATCATCTCTCTCAGAGGAACTCTTTAATGGACACATTGGCTGAAAATGAATGCACATGCAGGTACAATTCAATTTAAATGACATTTCATATTTTGGTACAAAATGCTTTGTATATTTTTCATGACTTGGTAATAAAGATATTGGCTGGAAAATCATAGAAATTACCTTCTACAAAAATACATTCATATGGAAACATTCTGCCTATAAAAAAATTAACTAAGAATTGTAATACAGTATAACTTACTAAATTGACATTAGAAGTAACATCCATGGTACTGGTAGCTGTAGTCATCTTTGCCTGTGTCAGTGTTGACAAAATTAAGGTACATATAGAACACATTCATAAAAATCACAGGCTATAATAAGTAGTAGAGTGTATTTAAAAGTATAATGTACATGTATCTATATGTAAATGTACTACAGTGTACATAATTTAAAACTTGTTCCTGCATTACAAAAGAAACAAGAGGCACATGGGTCACAACACTCATCCGAGTCACTACAAAACCTTGAATATATATTGTGGGGGGGGGGGGGGGGGATGTCATATGATTTGAACAAATTTGAACAATTTATAATCTACACTTCCTGAGAAGGCTTCCATATAAATATGACTGTTTTTGAGAAGAAGATTGTACTTATATATTCCAGTGCAAAACCTTCATCCCCTATTGTGGCCCCAACCTAACCCCTGGGGTCGTGATTTGAACAATCTAGAATCTATACTTCATAAGAAAGCTTTCACATAACTTTCACCTCTTCCGGCCCACTGGTTCTTGAGAAGAAGATTTTTAAAGATTTTTTCTTATGTAATTCAATGCAAAATTTTGATCCCCTATTATAACCCCACCCTACCCTGGGAACCATGATTTGAACAATTCTGAATCTACATTCTCTCAATAAGCTTCCACATATGTTTCACCTCTTCTGGCCAAGTGGTTCTTGAGAAGACAATTCTAAGAAATTTTCTTTATATATTTCAATGTAAAACTTTGATCCCCTATTGTGGCACCACCCTTACCCTGGGGGTCATGATTTGAACAATTTAGAATAGACATTTCCTCTAGAAGCTTCCCTATAAATTTCACCTCTTCTGACCCAGTGGTTCTTGAAAAGATTTTTCAATGACCCCAACCTTATTTTAATTTTTCTGGATTACCCCCCCCCCCCTTGCAAGGGGCCCTGGGCCTTTATTTGAATAATTCAGAATCCCTTTTACCCAATGATGCTTTGTGCCATTTTGGTTAAAATTGGCCCAATGGTTCTTGAGAAGAAGTTAAAATGTGAAAAGTTTACAGACGGACAGACAAATGACGGACGGACACCAGGTGATCAGAAAAGCTCAATAACAACCTCCAGTTCAGGTGAGCTAAAAAGTTTGGTTTGCTGATGAAAAAACATTCAAAAACACTAAGCTCATTTTGATTTACTTACACTCTGTTCAACACTTTTTCCGCTTTTCTTTCCAAAACCTGATGGTCCCGGCATCTAGAAATAAGTTGACACTTCAAATAACCTAAATTTAAATTCATTGATCCCTGTAGGTGTTTAAGCTACGACCATTGCTACCCATAAAAGCTTATGAATAATATGCCGGTTTCGAGATACGCTCGAGTTATTTCCCTTTGAAGAACTCTCGTACATAGTAAGGCATGAAACAACTTGTTTACATGCGGGAGTGGGACGAATATTCATCACGGCATAAGTGAATGTAATCATTAAGTCTCTCATACGCTGTTTAATCACCTGAATTCAAATGATAAACAAACTATTAGTAAGTGATAAGTATTCAGGGAGTAATTAGATACATGGAATTCTTATTGTATCACGTAATTTTATTGGTAGTAGGTATCATATCCTGGATATTACTTTCAAATATGACATTGTTTTCATGTTTCTGCTTTAGTAAAACATTTCTTTCAATAGTATTTTGTGTTTCCAACATTTATATATTTAAAGAGAAGCCGCTATTAATACATTTTATTGTCTTCCTCACTGACAGTAGGTTCACTATGTCCCACTTAGGCCCTCAAAGTTCTACTAAATGTACCTCCTACACAGGAGAGCTCTTATCTCAAAACTGGCGTATTACAAGCACTGTCGGTATATGAGGTTTTTTTAAAAATAATTTGTACCAATGTGAAATTGTTGCAAACACATAACTTACCAGAAAGGAACAACTGGCATCAATTCAACATTATATCTTTTGATTGTAAAGCAGTGGCAGATTATAACTATTAAAGGGAAGCATTGAAAAATTGAATAGCATATCAAATTTAACCTACATTTGCATCATCTCTACATTCCTTCATTTCTTCTGTCTCAGTTCTACAGGACTGCAGCTGTAATGCATAAGAAGAAAATCTTGCATTCAAAATAACATTGTAATAATAGAATAAATAAAACATATATTTAATTCATATTTTTTTATGTTTCAAACAAAAAATAATTTTGCACCTTTCCAAATGACCACATATTTTAAAAGGATCCAATTGAAACTAACATCTTTATTCATATGTATTTGGTTTTGATTAAATAATAATTAGAATGCATGTACTCATAGACTTGTATGATACTATGCAATTACAATTTGAAAGTCCCACAAATACATGTTCATGTAACTTTGTGATTACAAGGAAACTGCATACTTACAGATTTGGATACCTTTAAACTCGGTAACTCCAAGTCATCATGGTCATCATCAAAAAACTAAATATAGAAAATTTCCACAAAGTTCAGTTATTTTCACTTCAAGAATTAATACATATGTACCTAAGCAAGGTGTGTTTGTGTTTCTCAATTTGGCTTGTAAGCACAAATAATAATAGCTTTGATCTTATATAAGCCTAATACGAATCACATTACTACTGTCATCTTCAAGGTATATCACACCTGTAAATGACCAATCAAAATTAACTTCCTCAATTTGTAGTTCCATATATACCTCAGAATTATCTTTTCTTCGATTAAATTCTTATTCAGTTTTAAAAAGTTTTGTACATCTGACAAGAATATTTAGTGTATTTTGTTGGAAAATGATCGTAACATGAGATATGGTTCTCATTTTGATTTGACTTCGAAGAAAATAAAAGTATCTGTATAAATCAATTGGCCTGACAATTTTTTGTCTCGATCTGTGAATAAAAGTTGTTAGTAAAAAAGTAAAAAAGAAGGAAAAAACATCAAGTAATGAAACACTCACAGTTTCCCTAAATGTTTTAGAATCTATGACATTTCAAAATTGTTAACAGTGGAATTTCACAAAATCACATTAAAATCCATCGTTGCAAACCACAGGATATAATGTTTCATTCTATTGTTCGTGATATAGAATGAAACAATGACCCGTTGATTGCGACGATTAAATCATATCATAATTTTTGCATTTGTCATCACCAGAATTGACAAGAAAATACTTCAGTTTCAACAACTTTATAACAACTTTGAACTCCGAAAATTTGTAGATGAATTATATGTTTTCATTTTACCGGTATATCCATATCTGAAGTGACATGTATGAAATAAAATAATATATGTATTGGACAATGGTGGTTTTCCATTGAACAAGCAAATGGTTGATTGACAGACAGGTCAATCACCAAATTGAAATAAAACAACAATCAAAGGAAAAAATATTCATACATAAAACTTCATTTAAAAAAACAAAACAATATAAACCTTTGGGATTTTCTGTCTGTTAAATTTTCCTACTATTTCGTGCCTTTCTAAAAGTATCAAAATTATTAAAACACTTAATTTTATTATGTAGGTGTGAGTGTAACTAATAAAAGATAAAACTATCCACATATGATTTGATGTCCTACATTTGCTATCGATACACAGTATTTCCAAGTCTTTCTAATTCTCAGAATATACATTTCTTCAAAGTCATGATAACAATTCCATACAAATTTAAGGCAAACATATCCTGTACAAAATGAGGCCTCATTTATTGTTTATTTCTTGACTAGGAATTATAAATGAACATTCTGACCCATAAGTCTATCATTCCACAAGTCATAAGGGAGAAAGCTTTATATATAAACATCTTGAACATTTACAGTAAATATTACTCTGAAAATTAATAACACTGTACATGCTATAACCTTCAAATCCAATTATAGTAATATGCATGTTACCAAATAACCATACATTGCTAAGTATTTGTGGATACAATCCATTATTTGACAAAAATTTAATGCTGTCATTATAAAGAGTTTAATGGAATTTTGACCAAAAACAAAGAACTTTCTGAGAGGTACCTTTTCCCTTGGCCATGGCATACACCTTCAAAGGTTTCTTTGGTACCTTCATACTCTCAAGTTCCAATAACGTAGCATCCTCATTCATTCGTTGTAATCCACTTCTCCCCATCACATAGGGAACAAACTCTATACTCCCTTTAAAATGTTCTCTCAGGGATGTCATCCAGTCCCGAGTAGTTTGCCCAGGACTGGTCGAGATCTTCACACATCCCGTCAAACCCTCTTCACAGGGAAAAGCTCTTTTAAGAGCTTTCTTGTTTTTATCCATAACATGGATTAACAATTCCTAAACAAATGTTGAAATGTATGTAGTTTGCTATAACTAATGCATGAAATATTGACATTCCACTGCATAACGCAATCTCTTACAATGGTATTGAAAAATACTGATAATTTACAAATACATGTATATCAACAATTAGTCATACATGTGGCTTGCTCATGCACAGTGTTAGAGAATGAAAATCAAATCTATTTACTTTTATTTCACAATTTCTCTTTTTGGACCCCAGTTTCGATTTTCTTCCAACATGCCCAAAACCATACTTCTCCTTCAATTTTGCTAAGCTTTCTTTTGCACCTATCAACAAATAAATATATATATATATATATCAATTTCTGACATTTCAGTTACAGCACACTGTATGCCGATAATGGCTGTAAAGAAGGTAATGGTATTTTGATAGCATTAATTATTCAGCTGAACTGATGAGTGTTATACATGAATTGTTGCTCTCTTTATTAATAAATGAATTGATGATATCAAAAATTTAATTGATGTGTTCTACAATTACATTGAAAAGAGCAATAATTCTATTGATGTGCGCATCAATTCAACTAATCCTAGCAATAATTGAATTATTACTCTCTTCATTTGTAGTGTGCATTTAATATGTAATTTCCGAGTTGTCCAATAGTTCTTTCCCTTTGTGGAACTCTTATGCACAGTGAGACGCAAAACATACTATTGTCCACACGCGGTGGGTACAAATGCTTATCACTAAAGGCCGATTATCAGACATCATGTAACCACCCTAACTGCAGGGACACACACTATTAGTAAGTTTATTGGTTTTCAATAATGAAATAGTTCAAACAAAAATCGATAATCACTTTCTTCTTTGATTAAAATATCACTTGTACAGAAAAGGAAATAATTTTTTTTTTTCATATTTAATTTAATGGCCTAATTCAAACAAATATTATTCTTGATATGGTCAGTTTAATGTATACCAACAGTTGGTATAAACAAAATGTACACTTTCATTACTTAACCGAATTTATATAGCTAACCTATAGTATATGTATATATCTTGTACCCACTCAAGCGTTCAACAGAACACTTAACGTACCTCTTTCACAGAGGAGCTGATATCTCGGAAGTTGCGTATTAATTTATGCATGCAATAATTGCATTATTGATCTTTTAAATTGAATTATGATATCATTAATTCAATTGATGCATGCAATAATTCTTTTTATGAGAGCAACTATATGGTTAGTGATATCTTCAATTCAACATATCCACAATTGGATTAATGATCTCTTAATGACTGACTTGTTGCTCTCTTGAACTGATGTGTGCTTTAATTTCTTATACAAAAGCGTTGCAAATAATTAAAGATATCTTCAATTAAATTAAAGAGATCATAAAATTATTCGACTATCTTCAAATGCACTAATTCCCTCACATTGATGCATGCATCCACTGAATTGATGCACACAATGCCACACATCAATTAGTGCTTTCAATTATCACTGTCATCAATTCAATTATTGCTTGCATCAATTCAATTGAAGAGTGCAATAACTGAATTGATATCTTCAAATAATGAAAAATATCTCTTATAATAATAAGTTTATGTTAATTTGGTTCTCCATTATTTCTATGCCAAAAACAAATTCATCAAACAATAGAACATTTAATCCATTCAGATTTCTGTGAAATTTCTCTTACACCTTTTAAATATTATTCACTAGTCAATTTTACCATTTATTACCTTGGGACAAAGTTTCCTCAACATCACATGCGAGAACTTCAGTACCTGCAAATTCATTTCATAACACACTTAAACCTTCTTTTTGCAATTTCTGTTCAATACTTTCATTGTCAAGGATGGATGTTATATAATTTATTGTTTCTTTTTCTGTAAAACCATGATAGTAAGTACTAACCAGGATCTGTTTCTTCAGAGGCCAAAGGTACCTTGGTACATTTGGTACCACAATTAGCACAAAATTTTGACTTTGCGTCAAGCTTCGAACCACATTCCATACAAAACATCTGCAAAGAAATATATTACATACACAATACTTGCATCTTCTTATACAGGCAAATAATACAGTTTCAAATTTTAAAAGTCCATACATTTACAAACATTTTCTTAATGGCCACGAGTAGTCCATTAGTGAGTAAATAGACATTGACTATGTACAAGACACCATACAGCTTAGTTTATGTAGGCTATATATAGGACCGTCCTGCAAATTAGTTTCTGTAGGCTATATAAAGTACCACCATATCGTGTCCTAAACCTGCATAGCCGTATCTACCTTGCCATGCTGCAAGCATATCTGTGGGATTTTCATACAGAATCATGGACTAATGTGGCCTCCAAAAATTTTAAAAAGTGATTTCTTAAGTTGTATGCCTTCAAACACATCATGCAATCTACACAAACATTTCTCAGATAGTGGATGGAAAATAAATGATTTTTTTAACAAACGCCAAGCATTTTATATATACAAATTTCAATCCATGAAAACAAATTCAATTGGTTACTCCTCCTAGGCACCTGATCCCACCTCTGGTGTGTCCGGGGGTCCGTGTTTGACCAACACTCTATTTTGTATTGCTTATAGGAGTTATGAGATTGATCACTGTTCGTTACCTTCATCTTTCATTATTAAAACACGCACATACAGATATATGTCTAGTAAGTTATCTATGTCAAATTCAGTCAATCACAGTAATGGAAATGGTCAAGGAAAGTTAAATGACAGACGGTTAATGTGCAAATAGCCAAGAAAAATTACTGCATGCTGGTTGTGTAAATATATACATCGTGCCCAAGATAAAAAAGAGGGGGGGGGGGGCAGAAAAATGCTATAGATCTACATGGATAATAATACACACTGTATTATTCACATTCTATCACCCACTAAAATATACTGTACACATACCTTTTTGACAGATGGATGAACGTATTATATTAGATGATAGATCGATCGTAAGGCTCAGTAAGTTAAAGTTGCACTGCTCTCTACTCAGATCATATAACGACACTAAATCATGTGATTTCCCTATCACTCAGACGCTTGCTTACAGTCACGCATGAAATAATATCTGCCTTCACGCTTCAAATAATATCTGCCTTCACGCTTCATATAATATCTGCCAATCTGAAGTCGGAGATTATTATTGTGAATCCGAGTCAGACAAACGTTTTCTGTTTCAAGCGTCCAAATAATAATCTTGTCTTTTTGGCTGGTCCAGAATTATTATTGTCAGTACAGATTATATTTTGTAGCGTTCAAATAAAAAAAAGATAATTATTGTTGGCGATGTTCAGTAATTATTATTGTAGTGGAAATATTATATTTATAAAGATAAAGTGTGACTTTAAATCGGGTCAGTTTTTATTATTATTGCGGCAGTATTTATAATTATAATAATGTCATAAATTAAGAATATTTTTATTTTGGGGATGAAATTATAATTTGGTATCTGAGAATCGGGACAGATTATTATTATCGCTGCGATATAATAATAATATCGGCAAATAGGGGGAAATTTTTATTTTTGGAAGAGATTATAATTTTGGTATTTTATATAGGGAAAAATAATAATAATGTGGGGGTACCCTACGGCTTTCCATAGGGAACACATAAATTCGAGCTCCTTTGGAATTTAATGAAATGCAGATATGCACCTTTCTTTCGACACGAATTGATATGTTGTTTCAGGCACGTATACAGTGGGTTGGGGTGGGCAGGGAGGCTGGGCTGGTCTGCTCTCCCCACTTTTTTGACAATTTACTTTTTCCCGTTATTCTAACATACAAAGTCAGTATTTTCTACATGCACAGTTTAAACTAATATTTGTTTTTTTTTAATTTGTAATGAATTCAATTATAAGCATCAACTCCTGTAAGTTTTCAATATATTGTCAATCACAAATTTTTAAATAACTGGAAATTTTTAATGCTTGTAAGCTTACCATTATATCAGTGATCAATTTTCTTTCCTTCTGTGAAATGATATATTGTACATCAAGTAGGACAGTCTCTCTCTCTCTCTCTCTCTCTCTCTCTCCTGTTCAATCAATGAATATGGACATACAGAGACCGTAAATAATTATGTGCTTCCCAAATAGACAATAAAACTATATTTTCGTTTATACATTTCCTTTTATATGTGTCTTTGTGTAATCAACTGTTCATTATGGATTGCAAATGTAATACCCGCATTTTCAAACAGATGCATATTTTCGATCATTATTCCCTTATTTGTTATCATTTTGTTTCGTGGATTTATCAGAATAAAAAATATATAATATTTTCGGTAAGTGCACATCTCCGATACCTGTTGAATAGACGTCCGTATTTGATACGGGGTTGTTGTTTTTTTGTTGTTTTTTTTTTGGCGAATATGCCATATTACATATTATGCATATGGCATGGACCTGTATTTTGCAAGAATTGATATAAATAATATATTTTATGCTCTTTGCTTATTCCATTCTATCAGTATGTAATTGGCATATGATTTCTCCGCATTTATTTAATAAGAAACTGCAAATACTTGCATGCACTTGCAAGTACGCAAGAAAAGCTTTTTTATTTTGCATTTTTTTTTTTCTAAATTAGCTAAACTTTCAGAATTGGTATAGAAAAAATATTTTGTAATTTTGAGCAAAGCATAATGTTTTAAAATGTGATTTTATTTGTTTCGCATTCCCTATATATCACTATCGGAGATGTGCACTGGTCGAGTCCACCTAGAAAAATCACTCAGGTGTGACCATCACATTTGGGGTATATACGGGTAGAGTAAATTAGGCTACCTGAGAGAAATATGGCGGATAAGATGAGGAAGGTGTACGTATTTATTAATTCATGTCAGCTTTAACTTTTGAAACGACACCTTAATCATATTAGGATGTCAGAGTGAAATAGACAGCGTTTAATAAGTATTATGTAATGTTAATACGGGTATTTTCTCTTTAAGTTATTAGAAGTCCATATAGGCCTAGTAGCATTTCATGACAGATCAAGAGTATTTTTCTTGTTTTAAAATATAGTTAACACTATGTATGTCGTTCAGATAACACGTGCTTCCTTTCCAGTTATGTATTGGTTTGATACGGGATATCGGAACTAGAAAATTTTGGAACTCTTCAGAAAAAGAAGTAACGAAAATACGCAAGTTCCGAGACATCAGATCTTCTGTGATGGAGGTACGTTGAGTACTCTGTTAAATACTTGGGTGGGTACGAGATGTATACATATATTATTGTAATGATAATATACTATAAAGAGAAACGTTCTAATGAACTTGATTCGTGTGGGAATAATGGAACGACCTGACTTCCCTTGGAGTGGACTACTCCAAGGGTATATAAACTGCTACACTGCAGAATCTGGAAGGAGTTGGAAGTGAACAGCAGCGGAGAAGCTCGGAGAGAAAGAAGAAAAATATAAAGAAGAAATCAGAGGTAGGGTAAAGCAGAAACCAGTGGCAAGAAACCCAGGGAATTGAGGTGGAGTGCTTTTTGTAGTAAATCTGAAGAAGATTGAGACACAAGTGCTTCACTCTCAACAGGAAACGGGTACAGACACACGGCGAGATAAGAAAGCCCACCTCGTACATTATTTCCATTGATTATATAAGTGATTGAAGTATTACCGAATTAGAGAAAAATTATTATACCAATCATTATTAACTCAGGCAGAGTTAGAGGAAAATTATTATACTATCCCTGAGAACCCAGTACAAATCACGTTACATTATAGACTAGCTATGTAAATATGAATAAAAGTTACTTGGGCAACTCTTGTATACAAATTAGTGATGGCTAAAGACGACTCATTTCTGATATAAATATGTGCCTGATTTGAAGGTTAGTTTTCAGAATGTTGCAAGTGAATGTCCTAGTACCAAAAACATAAGTTATTGGATTAAATTTCTGATGTTTGGTAGCAGAGATAAAACAAAAAAGTCTTATTTCCTCTACCGTAAACACGTATGTGGATATACTTCATGAGATTTATTTTCTTGAATCAATAAACCGACTGACCGCTATGAAACGTTTTCTTGACATGAGACGTACTTATCGCGTTATTATCATATCCAACATTTTATTAGTACATGCAAAGATCGATTTATTAGCTGGTCACTTGTTATAGTGGCGATGTAAGGTAGTGGAAATGCAAGGTTGAGTCGATGTGTTGAACTCGTACATGTACTGAAGGATTCTCAGTACCTTTTTCCTGTACATACATTTTTATCGTGGAGTGACGGTTACATGTTGCTCAGTTTTTTCCCGATCCTGTCAACTTTCACATTTGTTTACACATGTTCTGCTACAATCTCTCACCAGAAGGCGTATTACGCTACGCTACAACACCTCTGTCAACGTCTAAATGTCAAAATTCTTGGCAAAACTTACTTTTATCTATTGCATCATAAATTATAATTTTACAAGTTTTAGTTTTAAGCTTTAAATCTTAAAATAGGTTCATAAAAACAACGAATTCCATGATTATTCTAGTATTACTGAATGGATGAATATTTATATAAAACCTTTTAATTCGCTCAGGTGTCTCACATTTACCATCTTCTGCTTTTAAAATTTTCAGACAAGTGTTCGTTTTGCTTATGTATTGGCACTACAGTTTGATATGCAAAGTCAGTTTTAGTACATTTTGATATACTTTTAGACGTTGACAGAGGTACCGGTATTAGTGGAGCGAAGCAGGAACGATAACTCTGGGTAGAGATTGGTTCTGCTATGTATGGTGCATTATGGGATTTAACTTCATACTTCCGGGTCAAACTTTTAAAATCGCCGTTCAAAACTTACTTTTACGTTTTATTAGTCATATATCTCAAATAATTTAGATTAGACTAAATTGAGGGAATTCTTAAAGTACAGAGTATAAATTATTTCAATTGTATATAAATTTACAAGTCACATATTCTGATTATTTCATAATCTGACTTTGTTGTACGTAGGGGTGGTTAAAAAGCCTGGATTAATTATTGTCAATTATTTGTCATAGAATGTAATTAGAATTATTTTTAATGCAGACTCAATAAATTCATGAACTAGAAATAATGTTTTGTTCCTCTATGAAATCACGGTATATGACATTGAAAGGAGCAGAATCCTGACTGTCGTGTTACTATTACACCGGTGTGAGAAGTGAGATAGTTATAGATAGCTATCTCGTTACAATATTCTTACTAACTGAAACTGAAGGTTTATGTCTCACAAATTTTCAACTAATCTCTGTGTATGAACACATATTAGGCAGATTTATCATTAAAATGCAATTAAAATGTTAATATAAGGGGGATGATGCCAGAGTTTTTTAAAAGATACTGTAGACGTATATATTACAGGAATGAATCAGAAATTGTGATTATTACAAGAATGAATCAGAAACTGTGACTATTGCAATAATGAATAGGAAATTGTGACTATAACAAGAATGAATCAGAAATTGTGATTATTACAAGAATGAATCAGAAATTGTGATGATTACAAGAATGAATCAGAAATTGTGATGATTACAAGAATGAATCAGAAACTGTGACTATTAATAAGATATTGTGATTATTACAAGAATGAATTAGAAATTGTGATGATTACAAGAATGAATCAGAAATTGTGACTATTACAAGAATGAGTAAAAAATTGTGACTATTACAAAAATGAATCAGAAATCGTGATTATTACAAGAATGAATCAGAAATTGTCACTATTACAAGAATGAATCAGAAATTGTTATTATTACAAGAATGAATAAAAAATTGTGATTATTATAAGAATGAATCAGAAATTGTGGTTTTTATAAGAATGAATCAGACACTGTGCCTATTACAAGAATAATAAGAAATAGTAATTATTACAAGAATGAATCAGTAATTGTGATTATTACATGAATGAGAAATTGTGACTATTACAAGAATAATTCAGAAATTGTTATTATTACAAAAATGATAAAAAATTGTGATTATTACAAGAATGAATCAGAAATTGTGACTATTACAAGAATGAATCAGAAATTGTTAGTATTACAAGAATGAATAAGAAATTTTGATTATTACAAGAATGATTTAGAAATTGTGATTATTACAAGAATGAATAAGAAATTGTGATTATTACAAAAAGAAATCAGATATTGTGAC
Source organism: Ostrea edulis (assembly GCF_947568905.1). Lineage (NCBI taxonomy): Eukaryota > Metazoa > Mollusca > Bivalvia > Ostreida > Ostreidae > Ostrea > Ostrea edulis. The sequence goes on from NC_079167.1 coordinate 44,436,183, forward strand.
TATTACAAGAATGATAAAAAAAATTGTGAATATTACAAGAATGAATCAGAAATTGTGATTATTACAAGAATGAATCAGAAATTGTGATTATTACAAGAATGAATCAGAAATTGTGATTATTACAAGAATGATTCAGTAATTGTGACTATTACAAGAATGATAAAAAATTGTCACTATTACAAGAATGAATCAGAAATTGTAACTATTACAAGAATGAATCAGAAACTGTGACTATTACAAGAATGAGAAAAAATTGTCACTATTACAAGAATGAATCAGAAATTGTGACTATTACAAGAATGAATAAGAAATTGTGATTATTACAAGAATGATAAAAAATTGTGAATATTACAAGAATGAGTCAGAAATTGTGATTATTACAAGAATGAATCAGAAATTGTGACTATTACAAGAATGAATCAGAAATTTTGACTGTTACAAGAATGAATCAGAAATTGTGATTATTACAAGAATGAATAAGAAATTGTGACTATTACAAGAATGATAAAAAATTGTCACTATTACAAGAATGAATCAGAAATTGTGATTATTACAAGAACGAATCAGAAATTGTGGCTAATATAAGAATGAATAAGAAATTGTGACTATTACAAGAATGGATTAGAAATTGCGATTATTACAAGAATTATTCAAAAATTGTGACTATTACAAGAATGAATCAGAAATTGTGACTATTACAAGGATGAATAAGAAATTGTGATTATTACAAGAATGAATAAGAAATTGTGATTATTACAAGAATGAATAAGAAATTGTGACTATTACAAGAATGATAAAAAATTGTGACTATTACAAGAATGAATCAGAAATTGTGATTATTACAAGAATGAATAAGAAAATGTAGCTATTATAAGAATGAATAAGAAATTGTGACTATTACAAGAATGAATCAGAAATTGTGATTATTACAAGAATGAATCAGAAATTGTGATTATTACAAGAATGAATCAGAAACTGTGACTATTACAAGAATGGGTCAGAAATTGTGACAATTACAAAATTGTCAAAATGCATCCATACCTTTCTACAGAGAACTGTGTAATTGTGGTCACATTTCTTTGTACTGCCAGTTGAGTGTATTGTTGATACAGCTATAGCATAGTTCAGTATTTTTGTCTGCAAAGGAAAATTATGGTAAACAGATATGATAGAATTTTTATTTTCATTAGATTTTCGTGCGTGTTTCCTTAACTCCATTTACTTATATTCTCAACAGAATATTACTGAGGGTATCTGTATTGATAATACATATATTGTGGTATTTATACAACAGTCACGTGCACGATAAATCATGATTAAAATACAAACATGGAAGTACAACTAGAAAACTATGACAAAGTTCACCAGGTCCCAGTCAAATGCTTTTCCAAGTGATGTAACCTTGACATCTAAATGTATCGGTGTCCTCCTCTACCCAAACAGACGGACAGACAGACGAAAACAACTCAGACTATCAGGCCATTAATCAATTGATTGACTGTATTTAGCGAATTATGTTTCACCCATACACGATATACTTATGTAAGTAATATGAATGGCAGTACACCGACTATAAATTTAATGAGGATTCTACTTCATGAAATCAAATTACTGTACCAAAGCGTAGTTCTCGGACAGGTAACCATGATGGTGTGGTAGTAGATCCTTTACAAAGCCTGTCTTGCTTTGTCAGTACAAAGTTTCCATTCCCTTTACAAGCCTCAAAGCATAGTCCCCAGTGTATTGAAGAATAACTGTTCACGAAAATGAAAACAAATCAAAATAAGTATTTAGAAAACATTTTTATAGAATTCTTGTTATTAGGGTTAACTTTCACAAAGCTTATTAGTCATAGATTTAATTTTACCTCCATTTCCGCAGATACATCTAATGGATTTAGATGAACACGGGAATGGTATGTAATCTTGATTATTCTCACACACGCGCGCTAAACACTGACCAGTTCCTAAGTCTCCTTCAAGAAATAAACAATTCGTATGAGTTTATTGACTTTCGATAGTCTTTTAAACATATCTTCATAATTCCGACATCAAAATTAAAAAGGTAATTTAAATCATTCCTGGATACAGTATCCATTTCATAGAATTGGATAAAGGTTTGTCATTTCCGATTAGAAAACTTAGGAGGGTTTCTGTGGTAACCCATAAACATTAGAATGAAAAAGATGAATGTCTTTCATATATCATTGTAAGTTATCTTCAAGTTTTTAAATAGGACAGTTACCATATATATATATATATATATATATATATAAAGCACTAAATAATCACAACTAGGTACTGAAAATTTTCGCCCCAGCCCGGGGTCGAATCAGCGACGTACGGCACCCACCGCCTAGCAAGATTGTCAAACCAGTGCGTAAGTCCACTCGGCCACAACGACTTCCCTAAAAAGGAAGCTTTGTTATGCTCCTAAAGCGCTACTTATACACACTGATGCAATCCCACACAGTCGCTTGGTCATTCAGTGTTTAAGAAATTTTATAAGGAGAGTGGATCTCTCGATGACAATCTTGCTAGGCGGTGGGTGCCGTACGTCGCTGGTTCGACCCCGGGCTGGGGCGAAAATTTTCAGTACCTAGTTGTGATTATTTAGTGCTTTATATATTAATTAATTGATTTTCACATGTATCGTTTAGATCCTAGGGGTAAACGTAAGGTTGGGTGTTATAATTGTTTGTTTGTGCTTTATATATATATATATATATATATATATATATATATATATTACAAGAAAACATTAACATTTCCATGAATTGTCCACAAATTAAAGTGTCAACGTGTTGTTAATATTAATTAATAGAGATATGTTGAAGATATCTTTAAAATGCTGCCATTAAAATACAAATGATAGGCAAACTTTGATCAGAAAATCTTTTTATTTAAGTCTGTGTCAGATTACGTAAGACATTACAAGGATGGTTTACACAGGTCTTGTCAGTGACCACGTGCTTCTTTGCTTGCATCATTCATACGTTACGGTTATCAACAATAGTAATAAAATAATATTAGTTATGTAGACACTCACAGCGATAATACGGAAGTAATATTGCTGGGTCGAGAATGACAACACGTCGTCGCGCGAACACGAATTTACACAAAGAAATTAATCAGCGCGTATTATAAGATCATATATAAGCGTAAGCGAATATTTCTTGAACTATCTCTCTAGCAATCTCCATAACGAATTTATCTTGTCGTTGATTTTTTAAAATCATAAAGAATTACTCTTAGTAATTGTACAACAATAATAAAGGTTGCAACATATGTATTTTTAGATACTTTATCAAATGTACAACAATGAAAAAATGGTTGCAACATTTAAACCAACAACAACGTGATAAAAACAAGTATTTCAACAAACTGTACATTCAAAACTAAACCGTTTGTGGATAGTGCTTTAAAATGTTCTAACCCATGATCTCATAATACGCGCTGATTAATTTCTTTGTGTAAATTTGTGCGTTCGCGCGACGAGTTTTCATTCTCTACCCACTGTTTCGTGTGTTACACCCCACCACCCCAAATCGTCACCCGGCATCCAAGATTGTACTAGCATAAGGGGTGACGATTTGGGATGTACTATTGTACACCCCAAATCGTCGCCCTTCCTAAATCGTTGCCCACCAATATTTTATGGACGTTTTAAGGAGAGATTACACAGAAGCTATTTTATTGTACCCCCTCTTACATGTATAGGGGGGTTACATCATTTTCACATGGTTTGTTTGTCTGTCTGTCCGCACTCATATATCTACCTATTAGGCTGAAATTGTGTATGTAGATTACAAGTGACCCTCTGACATGCCTCCCCAAAAATGAAAATTCTGAAATGAGAGCTAACAGGCGTAATCTAATACAATCTGATGTCACTAACAAATCTGCGGTGCATAAGACCTAACAACCCCATGATCAAAAGAATGACCCTACAACAAAAGGCGAAATGATTTATTCTTGGACATATATATATATATATATATATATATATATATCTCTCTCTCTCTCTCTCTCTCTCTCTCTCTGGAGGACTGGACGAAAAAATTCATATAGACAACAATGACACCAACAGCACCAACAAATATAATTCTTTCAATAGTACATGTAACAAAACCAATATGCGTATGAATGTAGGCCAATTACGTGGTGGAGATTTAATGTAAACATGGAATCACTAGTAAGAAAGGTTCTTAAAAATACAATAGAATAAGAGGCAAACAGCTAAATGGTAAAAATGTACTTATCAAAGTGCCAGTGGGCTATGAAAAGAGCCTGATGTATCATCTGTTGCCAGAACATTTATAGGGAAAGGAAACGAGAATGGTTGTTTATATCATGTGATTATATTGTCACGTGATTATAAGCGTTGACAAAGGTGTAAGTGAAGCTTGCGTAACGTGCCCTCTGGTAGAAAATGGACATGTTATGTGATAACGCGACAGTGTAAAATTAAAATGTGTTAGTACGACGACACGTTTCGTGACACCTTTCGCAAACGACCCTATCCGGACACCATATATACTTGTGTAACAAAAATAAGTCTAGGTGCCAATCTGTACTAAAAACAATTCAACTGGATTTCAACAATTTGGAACTTTATCAAAATTAAACTTCGAGATCTTTTCATGTGATTGGTCATTCTGTAAAACGAAATGTGCAATATCTATGATAATAATGGACAGTTTTACTTTCAAATGGACAATATTTCAACTTATTGGACAGTTTTCAGTAAAATATATCAGAGAATGGACTTTGAAAAGCGGTGACGTCACAACAATGAATTGAATTCATTATGTTTACCTTTTATCAAGCTTACCTGCAATACCTGGAATATGAAGCTTTTTCTAAACACTGTAACAAGGTGCGTGCAACACTGTACTGGAAAGGCGTCTGTACAATTATTACATTGCGCTGTGCACATGTTCTCTTGAGGGATATCAGTTTTGTTGGTTTTGAGGCAGAAACAAGTAGAATTCTGAAAAGAAATTCCAAAAAGGAAATGATTGATTAACAAGTATCACGAAAGGCGAAGATAACGAACAGTGACCAATCTCATAACTCCTACAAGCAATACAAAATAGAGAGTTGAGCAAACGCGGACCCCTGAATATACAAGGCGTGGGATCGGGTGCTTAGGAGGAATAAGCATCCCCTTTCGACCGGTCACACCCACCTATATCTTGATCAGGTGAACGGAGCAATACCTAGTCAAAATCAGTGTGCCAAGAAGTCTAACAATCGAACAATCGGTATGAAACACGTCAGACAGCATTAGACCCAATGATAAATTGTATTGGCAAACTAGATGGTTATAACGACCCTAGAATTTGCGAAATGCTGACTTTAAACGAGACTGTTAAAACCCCTGTAACATCAATTGATTTGTCAGTAACATGCCTCGAGTTAAAGAGCATACGTAGAACATGCCCTCGCGAATTAAATCAACTAAGACGTAAACACCATATGCAGGTAACAAATAAATTAAGGTAAACTCTGTGGTGTCTTTTATTTCGAGTTCACTGCACAGGCATTTAGGGCATGCATGGATCATGATCATTCCAACCCCCACCCCCTTTCATGATCCATGCCCCAAGCGCCTGTAGTTCACTGGGCTATATCGAATCGACATATGAATGAAATTATTGTTGTTGATAGATAAAACGTCGATGGATCTAAATGCAATAAATGATATATCTAAACCTATTAAAATAACTACATGTGATTACTGATATTTTCTCGGATGATACGATGCCTAAACCACCTTTGGTCTTGTACTTTTTGGATAGCTACATGTAAAGCATGGTGTAGATCGAGGAATATGTTCGTGTTATGTGGATGAAAATAAATATTCAAGATGACATCATCAGTACCTCTTATGTAATTCGTTAATGTTTACTTTTATTTAAAAATTATATGATAATAAGATAAATTTTGCAAACTTTACAGATTCGAATAAACTTTAAAGAACTGATATTTTCTTCGGACAGAAACTATTTTCCAAAGTAAAAAAAAATCCAATATGCATGCATTTATGATGCAAGCCACGGAACTTTACTTTATGATCCCTTGTAGCGATTGTGGGTCATTAAAATGTAAGATTTGTTCTTTTGATATGTACGGACCATACCATCTTCTCAAGCCAAGTGCCCGATTTACTTACTCTCATCTCCACCTTGGTGGATTTAGTTGCGACTGACCTGTCATCTAACGGATCGAGTGAGTTATCATTCTTGATGAAAACAAATTCTAACTAATGAGATAACGCTTTATTATTATTCCTGTTACTCGTGTATGTTTACAAAATGGAGCTGACAAATGATAACAATATAATGGGGTTTTTTAAATTTATGTGTGAATACTTGCTGTACACCTATGTCACCTTTGTGTTTAAGGCATAAATTACGTATCAATGCATGTCTTTCAGATTTCAGTGTTTCTACTTTTGTTTTGATATCGTTATCAATTTTGCTGAGTTTGATCAGTTTATTCTAGCATATACCGTCCTTTATGGTCCATTGATTGAGTACCTTATGAAGTTGATCGTAAACCTGAAAACTTTCTTTCGGATGAGACCTCAAAAACCGAGGTCCCGTGTCACAGCAGGTGTGGCACGATAAAGATCCCTCCCTGACCAAAGGCCGTAAGCGCCGAGCATAGGCCTAAATTTTGCAGCCCTTAACTGGCAGTGGTGACGTCTCCATATGAGTGAAAAAATCTCGAGAGGGACGTTAAACAATATTCAATTAATCAATCAATCTCCAAATATTGTTCGTCTTTGTATTTTAGACAAAATACCATGGCAAAGACCACAACACGGGCTGAACATGGGGACCGCCATTACTCAAACCAAACTGAATGTAGGACGCGATTTGATTGTATGTCTTGGAAAGTGAAAACGCAATATCTTGAAGGCTTAGAAATCTGCCAAGGGGGAAATGAGAGTAAGTGAATCGGACACTTGGCTTCATGGGGTCATACACCTTATGATTGAAATGAATATTAATGTAAAAAAATATATACTTCTGATAATCTTAAGTTAACAAAGATAAAGGGTAAGTGTTTGTGCATAGAAAACCCTTCAAATATCATTATGTATGCCTTTGGTAGATTCTTTTCTGTATAGAGATTAATTTATTGTATATTGTTTAACATCCCATTCGAGAATTTTTCACTCATATGGAGACGTCACCATTGCAGGTGAAGGGCTGCAAAATTTAAGCCTATGCTCGGCGTTTATGGCCTCTGAGCAGGGAGGGATCTTTATCGTGCCACACCTGCTGTGACACGGGACCTCGGGTTTTGCGGTCTCATCCGAAAGACCGCCCCATTTAGTCGCCTTCTTCCCTGGGATAAAATACCCACTGGGGAGGGGTATATAAATATGTTTATTCACATATCAAGGGCCCTCAGGAGGCTTGCATACGTTTAACATAAGATCAATTCTAAATACATTGTGATACGAAAAAACTTACGTATAAGTTTCCATATTGGCCTGACATTGGATCAAGGAGATATAGAAAGAGAAGTGACAGCGATAATTTACCTGTATTCCGAATGATTCGGTGTGGCTACACAGGTTATCACATTCCCATACCGAGGCTATCTGTCTTCCAGTGTCGCTGTTAGTCTCCAGAGAGGAAGTATCGGTGCATCCTACAGAGTCCAAATGAATACATCTAATGAAACTTTAATCATAAAACGATTTAATTAAAATGCATTTTTCAAAACAATTACTTCTTAGTAATTCCCAATTTGATTGGAAACTTTGAAGTTTTAAACCTTCGATATAGATCCATGAGGAGTGTGTCTCCATGCGTCTATTTGTCCAGAATGTTCCTTTACTGTCACAAATGTCCCTAGCCTCAAGCCAAGTCATCTGAGTGTTATTTTCTGCAACAACTGAAAAATACTAATAACACTGCACGACATACGGTCATCAATAACGTACTTTCACTTAATGACCTATTGTCATCTGTGTGTGATTTTCTGTCACCACCGAAAAACAAATTACCACCAAGTCACACGGTCATGAATAACGTACTTTCACTTACTTTATAATGATGAAATAAGTGAAGATAACGAACATTCATTAATGCTATAACAAATACCAAATGACCTTTTGACGATATTATTCACAAAGTTACCATATGTTAGGAAAACTTCTATAATGCAAATTCCAGCGGTAAGTTTAGAAATTAGTGATGCACCCATTTTGAATATGTCGTCAAACTTCCGCCTGTAAAAAATCGTTAGATAGCAAGTAATGTGTATGATAAGCCGAACAACAAATGTAAATATCTTGCCTTATACATATTTTTAAAATATTTTGATGTTTAAAAGACTGTCGGTACAACGTGGATTACTTATTGTTTAGGTGGTGTAGACAAACTTTACTTTCCGTAATGATTTTGTTATGAAATGTATGTATTATGAGACAATAGCATTAGACTGACATCCAAAGCTTGTCCATGGCTATTACAATATTCACATTCCTAATGTTTTACCTTCGATATCCTATTTCCTCATGAATGTGAACGATGTGCGTATGAATCTTGAAAAATATAGTACGACTAATTTAATGACTAGGAATATTCTGAAAGAAATCAAAGTCAAATGTAAATATGAAAAATAAGTTTCAATTTGAAAATACAATGTACATGACGACAAGAACCTTAAGCGCTGCATGGAGTATACTGGTGTAATGCGCTGCAGCTGATGACCACGTGTATTCCCAAAGATGATTGATTGATTGCATATTGTTTAACGTCCCTCTCAAGAATCTTTCACTCATATGGAGACGTCACTATTGCCAGTGAATGGCTGCAAAATTTAGGACAAAGCTCGGTGCTTACGGCCTTTGAAAAGGGAAGGATCGTTATCGTGCCACACCTGCTGTGACACGGGGCCTCGGTTCTTGCGGTCTCATCCAAAGGACCGCCCCATTTAGTCGCTTCTTACGACAAACAAGGGGTACTGAGGACGTATTCTAACCTTGATTCGCACTGGATTTTTCAAAAATGAAATTTATGTTTTAAATGACTGACAACACAGAAAGTTCTAGGGAATGGAATGTTACAATGATACTTTCAAAAAGCACATGCAACTTTAGTGTAGATAGTTGATAGATGAATTTCATCTTCGAGAGATGCCGGCGTGAAGCGTTGAACTTCATGCCTTCATAATTTTTCAAAAATTAAGTCTATTTCTTATATTTACATTATACTTTCGTTTCTTTTGGAATTTCTAACCGGTAAAATAGACGAGCTATATTTATCTGTATTCATACATGTACTGTTTACAACTGCAACGCATTCATGATTGCAATTTGTAGAGAGATCAAAGGCAAACACATTGAAAATGTAAACATTTGATGTTACATTTAATACCTACTGTGTTGTGTTGATAACCCATTGTGGTGTGCAGACCAGTTTTCAATTTGTTTGCAAAGCGTTGCCTGTTATCAACACAATGAACGGCAAAAATTTCATGTCAAGCTTAAGAACAACTAAAGCACGTACAAACCTTCCGTGTTTACAAATATTTCTAAATGATAAAGTCACTAGGTATTCAACTAGATCAAGAACCTCGGTAATATCCTCTAGATTGAAAATTTAAATCAGTATTTAAGTTTCTATCTCTGCTTTTAGACATGTTCTATTATGGATACACCTTACTTATGAATATTCATTATTTGTTGTGTAATACAATGAAAGCTAACAGGGTATGGAACATCCACTTTAGTTTATGAATGAACTTTATCACCCTGAGCTCGTAGTTTCATGGTTACTTTAAAAATTCCCTTTGCTTCTGGAGAAGACAAATATCGCGCATAGAGACGGGTGTAATGAAAACGATTAACTTTGACGATAATTGCACGACTGACACTTCTTCATTAGGTAGCTAGAGAAGTTTTGATATGAGCCCGTATTTTACATTGTGTGGTAGTATCTAAACCCATGTTAAGCATTAAAGGTAATTTGTAGCAGATTCTGAACTCATTCTTAACATTGCAGGTATTTTGTTGCAGATTGCAGTTGTTGGGATATTGAAAAGTGAAGATATAGAACAGCGATTACTCTCATAAATCCTGTATCATATAGAAATATAGAATAAGGAGAAGGGCAAACACGGACCACTGACTTAATTGTCCGTAGCCTTCCTAAAATTCTTATTGTTGCGTATCCAATCAGTTGAGACATAAATACCACATGTAGGTGCTACACAAATATCTCAAGTTCACAATGGAGAAGATGAAATAATCTCGTTTGTCATAAATGTTTTGTAAGTTTGCCGTTGACATCTATGTTCAATGAAATATTCAAATATGAAACAGATATGAAACAGATATGAAAAACTTGACATATGAATAGAAATGAGTATTGTTGATAGTAAAACGTTGTCGATATATATGAATGTCGAGTTAAAGACCAAAGAGATATATGTTTTATTCTCGTGTAGAAGCTTTTGAATAAATTTCGCCTCAGGATACAAATACAGATCAGCTAATAATGGAGCACAATTTATGTCCATGGGAATTCCAACAGACTGTTGGAAGACCTGATCATCAAAGACTAAGATTACATAATATTCTCATTGAGAAACTCTAGCATCTTTTCAAAATCAACTTAAGAGTACTCGTGCGTAGAATCAGAGTAGTGTTTAACAATGTATTTCTTTTGTATGCCTGAGAACAAGATATATACATTTTCGAATTCAATGTTTCCATTTTTATTGAAGAAACAGCCGTCTATGATGTCAAAATTTCTGGTCCTTAATTTATCATGAGAAATGGTGGTGTAAAGTGTTGAAAAATTGTATGTTTTTTATTTTGTGGATCTTGGAAATGTTTATCAAACGATAGTTCTTTGGAACATCCACATTGTTATGAGAACAACAACGATATGCACATGAATGAAAGTGACGGTAATGAACTGTTATCAATCTCATAACTCCTATAAGCAATACGAAATAAAGAGTTGGGCAAATATGGACCCCTGTACTTAAGAGAGGTGGGATCAGGTGCCTAGAAGGAGTAAGCACCCCCTGTTGACTGGTCACATCCACCGTGAGCCCTATATCCTGATCAGGTAAACGGAGAAATCAAAATGAGTGTGCCAAGAACATGAATATGATTTTAATGCGACACAAAGCAATATAGTTATCACAACATGATAAAAATGCGTAGAATGACGCCCTCCGAGACCGTCATATGTCAAAGAGAAGCGTTAAATTAAGTGTTATAACCAATGTTAGAGTATTTGGAAAGAAAATAACATACACATTTGAATCTCGGTATTTCAAAAGAATTATTTTCGTTAAAGAATTTAGAGAATTTAAGAGAATTAAAGAATTACTTTCGTTAAGGATCACATTATCATAGTCCGTGACCCTCTTCAAATCTTCGTTTTTAGCAATGTTATATCCATGATCATCATCCGGAGTCACCTGGTGTCATGTGACTGTAAATGTGTAGATCTTGAACCGGTACAGAGTTTTTCTCTAATAATTGGTTATACAAATGACCTTCCTTTTCCCCCGTGTCAATTTGTTCTGCAGTAAGGTTTGTGTTTGTGTATAAATGAGAGTTTTTATAATCCTTCTCCTTGTCGACGTCCCCCACATGGTCATAACATTCATTGTCCTGCAGATTTTCTTCTTTAACATTCTTTTGGTATGGTTTTAGTACACAGTATTTGTCATTAATCACATTTCCATTTGTGTTTAGTTTGGGTTCAGTTAACTGTATTTCGTCATAGGTAACTTGTTCTCTATTATCTCCACTTATTGGTCCATCCTGATCTTTGTGACATATTTTCTTTCTGTGGGAACAAAATATGGTACCTGTTTAGCTTTTCTACTCACATTTCGGTAAGATTTGATTCTATTATGTGACTGTACACTACATATACTGGAACATAGGAAATGTTTCATGGAGAAACTAAAAATTCGGAATTTAAATTTTTATGCTGATTGACTGAAAATATTTCATCTGATGCCCTAAGTCTACATGGTGTTTGAACATTGGTCGATAAGATGAAGTCATTTAAACTCAGAATGCTGTGCAGCATGTCCGCTATATATTAATGACACAAGCGAAGGGAAAGTTTTGTTGTTGTTTTATTTACAAAATCATAAACTTCCGTAACAGGCACGTGTTCTAACTGTTGGTCACCTATAAAAAGAATTTGGGACCATCACACACCAAAGAATGTAGCTATAATTCTTCGTTTACAAGGAATCGGAATTCAATCTATACCAAGATATCAATAAAGAAAAACAGCAGCGGGTCTGCGCGATCAATTTTGTAAATTTACAATTCCTTTTACAGAAAAAAATGAATAGTAGTGGAGCATTACCTGACACAGAAGAAAGTGACACCAACAAAAATGGATACGGCTACCAGACTGATCACAACAGCCATGATTGTCTGTGTTTTGATACCTACAGTGAAACGGAGAAGAATCCTAATATATAAGACGGAATTGAAAAAAATGTCATTATTTTGGAATACATACACTATTAAAGGTCGCAAAATTTTCCCCTGGAATTTCATAACTAACGAAACATTTGTCGAATCATGCAAATTAATATATTCCTGTGGGTGCTTGATATTCGTTGTTTAGATATATAGAATTCCTAAGATTGTTAGAAAATTAAAATCTAATTATAAATGACGATCAATTGCAATCCTGTAATTCATGCTCAATTAAGTTTTTAATACTGAATAACCGACCTGTAGAAATCAATTGATTAATTAGATACATATACCTACATACTACAGTACTGATGGCGATGACCACTGAGGGGCCCCTATAATCTTGAGATAATTGCTATCCATAAATAATATATTTATGTATATATATATATATATATTATAGTGGATGGGGATAACATTTTGTAGATTGAAAAAATATGCGTTTGTGGTAGAAGAGTTGTCGTTCTTTGTGCGTGTAGTAGCTCAATTTTTCTCTATCGTGAATAGGATTTCGTGAGCAAGTCTTTACCATAAAATCTTAACAACAATTATGTAAATAATTGCATTTATGTGATGAATGCTGTTTTTTGTGTGTAAATGTTAGTAAGTTAATATACTTTTTGAATTGTTTGTAACTCTGTTGCTTTGATTTTTCTTTATATGTAATGTTACTGGTATTCTCCTAGGCCTTGCAGGTGTCAGGTGCCATATTATGTAATTTTTCCCAGTTCTGCAGTTGCGGCAGACTTGTTACGCAATTCCGAAATTTTCCATGGTCAAATCTTACCCCCTTGTCTGATAACAGCCAATCAAAATTTATTATCATTGTCACGTGTTTTGATGCTGTGGGTAACTGACCAGTCAGCCTTGGGTCATTCTCGCTTCATTGAAGCTATTGATAGCATCAAAACATTTGGCACACCCACCACCACCCCATCTTTTCCTACCTTACTTGCATTGATATGTTTTTAAAAAAATTATGGCCTTTGTATTTTTGATGTGCCATCTTTTTACTGTATAGCTAATCCATTTTATAATTTGTCCATGTATTGTTCTTCCGTAAATTTAGGGGATCAGCATATTGATATGTCATTATGTATTCTGTGAATAGTTTTTGGTCTGATCCCCTTATTATATTATGTATATATTTTTCCTTATTTGCGTCATTTGAATAAATGACATATTTCATCTCTACATTGGTGTTGATGTTATTGATCTAAACTCAGCATAAACGGAGCTGCGGTGAGTTTGTGCAGCATGAGGAAACATAAAAGACCTTATGAAAATACGTAGTTCTTAGACATTTCATTTGGTTCTGTGTTTCCCTTTACCCAATTTTTTCATTTGTCATTTTACAGCATATTTAAGAGATGGATACCTTTTATTTGGCTGCTGTCATTCTCTGAAGGCGTCACCTCATCAGTAATAAAATATGTAGGATGGGTAGCTGATGGCGTCTGTAGTGAGTGACTTATGGTTTTCTGTGAGATACAAGAGATTGCCGATGAGCTGTGGACATTACCCATAGACTAAGTGATGTGTTTTGTTCAATATCAATCGGGATTGAATTAAAGCGACCGGAATCGGCAGACATTAATGGTGGTAAAGTTCAATTATGAGTCGGATTTTTTTCTCACTCTCTTAAATTTATATATCTTGAACTTCATCACTTTTATGGCATTATACAGAAAAAAAATTGGAAAATTTCAGCATTTCTACAGCTGCAATATTCGCAAACATTGCATCCGCGCGAACATTACAAAGTTAACAGTATTCAATCTTATTGTTTAAATTGGTATTGTCATCACTAGTTATTTCGGCATTTTGGTCTCAAAATAATTCTGTTGACTAAGTTTTCATAACAACTCATGTTGAAATGTAGATATATAGTTTTGTAAGTTAAATAATTCAATGACAAATTTGTGTAAATATTGAGGAATAATGAGTTTTAACCTGCTACTTTAACAAATAAAAATTATGAAATTGTTTATTATGCTGAGATCTCACTTGATTGTTGATATTCTTTATCTGACAGAGAGCAGAACGGTTACTGCTGCAGCTGAGAGAACGACACGTGATGTTTTCACAGCGTGTACAGTTGAACTCGAGCACTGATGATGAATCAGGTTGACTTCCGTCTGTAATCATAACGAGGCTTTGTTTGACATAATTATAGTGTCAATATTTTGCGATAACATAATGTAAAACAACCAAGCACAAAGTAGAAACGTTTTATCACTTCAGGATTTTTATCTTAAGAAATGTAATAAATATTGGGTCAAATGCTGTCTGACGTGTTTGATACTGATTGTTACATCGTTCTTTGCACACTAATTTTAACTACGGATAACTCTGTTTACCTGATCAAGATCGAAAGGGGATACTTACTCCTCGTAGGCACCTGATCCCACCTCTGGTGTATCCAGGGACCCATGTTTACCCAACTCTCTATTTTGTTTTGCTTATAGGAGTTGTGATTGATTACTGTTCGTTATCTTCAGCTTTCATAGATTTATTTTTGTTTATTTTCAGTTTTATTTTTATTCATTGATTTATTTTCATTTTTATTCTTAGTTTTAAGTATGTAGATATGGTATGTATGTAACATACCTTCACATACTATTTCATATTGTATCTGTATAATAAGACTGTCTGTATATATGTTTTTAGGAACACAATGTAAACTAGTTTTTGAAACTAATTGCGCTATCCTGTTTAAAAAAGGACATTCAAGTGTTGAAAAATCCAAGTATGAACTAGCTTTGGCTTCTTCAAACAAAGTCTTCAAAACTCAATGGAACAGAGTAAAGTTTTGTGTGAATATGATGTGAACCTAATTGTCAGTTGACGTAAGGTAAAAGTGAATCAAGTGTGACACCGGCGTGATCTTTTATATGAACAATGTTCATGGTTCCGCTTACGTCTTGGTGTGTTTGGAAAAAGTCCCATCACGTTTACGTTATTTCCTTGTGGACATTCTGTACATTATCATCGCAAATGTAAATATTTAGCAATATGAAGGTGGATATTGTGTTTGACAAACCTGTAATGGATACTGGTGTCCCTACTCGTACCAGTCCACTCCACTGTTGTTGGACACGGAACACAGTAGTATTACAAAGAGATAAACTGGACGGTAGAGATTCATTCCTCTCCTTACAATAGTTTGCTGAGAATTCCCAAGTTCCCATATGGACAATGTGCGATCCTTTTTCACCATCTAAAATTTTATATTGTATAATAAATCATGTGAAGTTCTGATTCACAAATGACTTTAAAAAAATAATAGTGATTTTAATAGAGGCATTTGTAAAGAATGAAACCACGGCAAAGTGTTATTCAATGAAATGAAAACAGGAAAAGTAAAGAAGATGATGGTTATTTTCCTGCATTGGATTATTTTATGGATATTTACCGACAGTATGTCTGAGAGTGTGAATCATGCAGTGAAGAAATGAGTGGACAATATCTTCCTATGTTCAGAGTGGATTGACCCTTGATTTTTGACCAAGTGACCTCAAAATTAATAGAGTCATCTACGCCTTAGGAAGTACCACTGTACCAAGTTTGGTGTCAATCAAGCAAGTGATTCTCGAACATAACAGACAATGTATCATTATGTACAGTTTGACCTTTGACTATGTGAACCCAAAATCAAGAGGGTTCATTTACTCCTTAGGATATACCATTGTACCAAGTTTAATGTATGTCAAAGAAAGGGTTTTCAAGACATTGAGAGGACAAGAATTTTTCTATAGATTGACCGACCGACCAACAGGTACAAAACATTATGCATGCAAGGTGAAGATAACGAACAGTGATCAATCTCATAACTCCTATAAGCAATACAAAATAGATATTTGGGCAAACACGGACCCCTGGACACACCAGAGGTGGAATCAGGTGCCTAGGAGGAGTTAGCATTCCCTGGTGACCGGTCACACCCGCTTGAGCCCTATATCCTGATCAGGTAAACGGAGTTATCCGCAGTCAAAATCAGTGTGCCAAGAATGGCTTAACAATCGGTATGAAACACGTCAGACAGCATTTGACCCAATGCAAGGTTGTATTGACAAACTAGATCGTTATAACGACAATAGAATCCTTCTTTCAAAAGGCAATACAAAATGTTATGTAGATTTTAGTAAGATATCTCTAATGAACCAAAGGTAAATGTATTGAATTACTGCGGCACTCTGAGACACATAATCAAACATGCATGTGTGTTACTGCGGCACTCTGAGACACATAGTCAAACATACATGTGTGTTACTGCGGCACTCTGACACACATAATCAAACATACATGTGTGTGTTACTGAGACACTCTGAGACACACAATCAAACATACATGTGTGTTACTGGGACACTCTGAGACACATAATCAAACATTCATCTGTGTTACGGCTTCACTCTGAGACAAATAATCAAACATGCATGTGTTTTACTGCGGCACTCTGAGACACACAATCAAACATACATGTCTGTTACTGCAGCACTTTGAGACACACAATCAAACATACATGTGTGTTACTGCGGCACTCTGAGAAACATAATCAAACATGCATGTGTGTTACTGCGGCACTCTGAGACACATAATTAAACATTCATCTGTGTTACGGCTTCACTCTGAGACAAATAATCAAACATGCATGTGTTTTACTGCGGCACTCTGAGACACACAATCAAACATACATGTGTGTTACTGCAGCACTCTGAGACACACAATCAAACATACATGTGTGTTACTGCGGCACTCTGAGACACATAATCAAACATACATGTGTGTTACTGAGACACTCTGAGACACACAATCAAACATAGATGTGTGTTACTGGGACACTCTGAGACACATAATCAAACATTCATCTGTGTTACTGCGGCACTCTGAGAAACATAATCAAACATGCATGTGTGTTACTGCGGCACTCTGAGACACATAATTAAACATTCATCTGTGTTACGGCTTCACTCTGAGACAAATAATCAAACATGCATGTGTTTTACTGCGGCACTCTGAGACACACAATCAAACATACATGTGTGTTACTGCAGCACTCTGAGACACACAATCAAACATACATGTGTGTTACTGCGGCACTCTGAGACACATAATCAAACATACATGTGTGTTACTGAGACACTCTGAGACACACAATCAAACATAGATGTGTGTTACTGGGACACTCTGAGACACATAATCAAACATTCATCTGTGTTACGGCTTCACTCTGAGACAAATAATCAAACATGCATGTGTTTTACTGCGGCACTCTGAGACACACAATCAAACATACATGTGTGTTACTGCAGCACTCTGAGACACACAATCAAACATACATGTGTGTTACTGCGGCACTCTGAGAAACATAATCAAACATGCATGTGTGTTACTGCGGCACTCTGAGACACATAATTAAACATTCATCTGTGTTACGGCTTCACTTTGAGACAAATAATCAAACATGCATGTGTTTTACTGCGGCACTCTGAGACACACAATCAAACATACATGTGTGTTACTGCAGCACTCTGAGACACACAATCAAACATACATGTGTGTTACTGCGGCACTCTGAGACACATAATCAAACATACATGTGTGTTACTGGTACATTCTGACATACATAAACAATTTGTGAATTTGTCATGATTATTACATGGATTGTTTCATCAGTTATCTTTGTTAATCTAATTCTAGAATTATAATTCTAAAGTGATACATACTGAATTTGACGCATAGCCCGCTGTGGGTAATGTTGTCATTGCAACTCACTATAATCAGTGAGGGTGGGGAGTCCTCACAGTTTAGCAACACACAGTTGTGTGAAAGATCTGCGCTTACTATCTCAGTTTCTGCAATACAAAAACTTTAAATTGTGATTACTAGTACATAATTATTCTCAGTTATATTCTTGTAACAGATGTTATGTTGATAAGTTGACTCTTACCTTTATAAGTTTTGAACACATTGAATGCAGATGTCCCTCCGCAATATAGTCCCAGTGGCGGGATATCCTTACACGGAAGGGTACAAGAATCGTTAACAGCTGGATCTGTTACATTAGGATATTCAACACAAAGGCACGTGGTATTCTGTAAATACAAGTGTTTAATTTTTTTCTCTTCTCTCTTTTTCATTTTGGTATAAAGCCTCAACACAGTACTACACATACTAGTATGCCATTCGCGTTAGAAGCTATGGGGGTGTCTTTTAAAGTGATATCATTTTTACAGCATTTTCCTATAGATTGCATAGATAAAATAAGAACAGCATAAGAAAAGAAAATTTCTCACCTTAACAATGAAATGATGACTCGTATTACAGATTTCCTCACACAGAGTGATAGACGGGAAGGGAATCGTGTGTCGTACACTGGAGGGTGGAAAACTGTGATTCGTCTCATCGATGCAACCTTTATAATTTCATTTACATTCATCAATATCTAGAAAACACGATTTTTCTCATAAACTTTATAACAATATGAGATAACATCTACAGCCCAGTAGCTAAGTACTTCGTTACTAGCTTGAAAATACGGATGTATATTTAATTGCTGTTATAAATTTAGAAATTCATTTGAAAATTAAGGATTATCTCCCTCATGCATAGCTCTTATCCTTAGACGAATTTGACTCCACTTTTTTTTTTTGGCACGCTGTGTTTGGCTATAATAGCTCTAAAACTTCATTGTTATTTCGGATTTCAAACATTTCGGTTGAGCATCACTAAAGAGACATTATTTGTCGAAATGCGCATCTGGTGCATCTGGTGCATCAAAATTGGTACCGTATAAGTTTTACATCGCTAAAGACAACAAAAAATAAATAAATAAAAAGGAATTGCACATCTCTAATTCTTTATGATAATAATACCAGTCATGTTAATTTTATTTATGTTTCAAATCAATATGCATGCATTAAATTGCAACAATGTAAACCATAGACATTCTGTCTTCTCTTTGATTTAATTTGTATGTGATTGTATATTATTTAGAGGAAAGGGTTATCTAAGCTTTGGAACTTGTATCCAATCCATTTGCTTCAAACTAAACCAGTAAGTAATAATCAGGAGAACTGCTTTTTATATTTCAGAAAATTTAAGTGTGTCTATAAACTGAATAGCGAGCGTTATGTATAATCAACACAGTGGGTGTTAGAAAAAAGGTGAAGATAACGAGCAGTGACCGATCTCATAACTCCTATAAGCAATACAAAATAGAAAGTTGGGCAAACACGGATCCCTGGATATACCAGAGGTGGGATCAGATGTCTAAGATGAGCAAGCATAATCTGTCGACCGGCCACACCCGCCGTGAGCCCCACATCTTGATCAAGCAAACGGAGTGATCCGTAGCCAAAATTAGTGTGCCAAGAACACCTCAATGGTCGGCATGAAACAAGTCAGACACCATTTGACCCAATACCAGGCCGCATTGGCAAAAAAGATTGTTATGACGACCATAGAATTTGCGAAATGCTGACTCTAAACGAGACTGTTTACACCACTGCACCATCAACTTATTTGTCTCGATTTGAAAACTAGTCATACGCAGAACAAGCCCTCGCGTATCGAATCAGTTGAGAGATGCTTACTCCTCCTAGACACCTGATCCCACCTCTGGTGTGTCCAGGGGTCCGTGTTTGCCCAACTATCTACTTTGTATTGCTTATAGGAGTTATGAGATTGATCACTGTTCGTTATCTTCACCTTTCATGTAAACACCATATGCAGGTGATAATGGAATATTGCTACATATATTTGGGAAGTTGACGATGGGGAAGCTGAAATCATTCCGTTTGTCATAAAGTTGTTAGTTTGCCGCTAATATCTATTTTCAATAAGATATCTAAGTATGAAGCAGAAGTGAACGACTCTGTGCTGTCTTTTATTTCAAGTTGACATGGATATATCGAATCGACATGTGAATGAAAATTATAATTGTTGATAGATTTGTTCTTCTCACGTAGAAGTTCTGAATAAATTCTCTTCATAGGAATATAAAAACAGGTCAGCTAACAAAGGAACACAATTCGTGCCCATGAGAATTCCGACAGACTGTTGGAAGACCACGAAGATATTGTCAATGAGGAACTGTAGCATATTTTGTATTTCAACTTCAGTGTACTCGTGCATGGAATCAGAGTAGTGTTTAACAAAGTAATTTTTGGATGACTGATCACTAGATATGAAAATTTCCGTTTTCCTTTTTTGTTGAGGAAGCAACTGTCTATGATGTCAACAAGTCTAGTCTTTAATTTATCGTGAGGAATGGTCGTGTATAGTATTGAAAAGTCATACGTCTTGAAGTTGTTGAGTTGACAAAAGTTTTGCAATTTGAATTTTTTAGAATCCACATTTGATTCATATATAGTGGCACAGTACGTTTGTTGCTTTTCCTTCACAGCTATTAATATTTTCGTGAGGAGCAAAGACAGAGACTTGGTAGAACACTTACCGGATCCAGCAATGTATCTTTGTAAGGTTTTTTTTATCAAGTTTAGGAATCCAGTATAGGTACGGTAACTCATATTCATTCGACCCATTGACTGGGATATTAAATGTGTCTAGAACTGACGCATGTTTTTTAATTTCATCTTTTGAAAAGGCAGTTGAAGAATAAGTGCGATTACCAAATATGCCAAAGTCGTTTAAAATACAGTTGTAATAATGAGCCTTACAAACAAAGACAATGTTGTTACAAACTTTGTCAGCTGGAACCAATACATATTCTTCATGTAACTTATCTAATTCTTTTATGACTTCTGGTTTACTAAACACAGAAGGATAGATGGTTCGTACTTTTGTTTTCATGTGTCTACTGTGGGATTTTAATATTCCTATTATGCTTTTAATTCATTCTGACAATATATGAATTTCTTCTTTTTCATATTTAGTGCATCTATAATGTTACGTTCACATTAAAGTTGTTCAATACAACAAAATTTTATTTAGTAAACCATTAGATCATCTCATGGGAAATATAACTTCACCATCGAAAGAGTGATATAAATATAAGATCAAATATAAGATCCAAAAAAAAAGACGCTTTGTTTTGAAATAAGAGATTGTCGTAGCAAACTTATGTTGAATTGAAAATAGTTATTATACATGGCATCGTGTTGTTGTTTTTTTAAAACCAGATCAATATTAAGATGAAGTTTTGTGAATGGTGTATACATGTATATCAAAAAGAACTTTCTGATAGAATAAAATATTTCATTTTACATCTGCTTGACAGATTTTTAAACTCACCCAAACTTTGAACCCAGCTTGATAATTTTTGAAATGTTACATTAATCCTAGCTTTCCCATTCTCTTTTTCAGTATCGTTTGGAAAACAACTTTCAAAACAACTGTTCCAGTTCATTGAGACGCTTGAGGAACTGGTCCAGTTCATAGAGACGCTTAAGGAATTGTTGCAATCTGATGAATTGTTCAGGGTGAAGTTTGCTACAAAGAGAATTAAAAACTGCTGATATGTAGTATAATTTTGCTTTCATATATTCAACATTGCATTAATGAAAAATTTCAAGGCAATGCACTAGAGATCCCATGTGTAAAATGCAAACATAAATCTGTTAGGGTGTGGCTGGTGAGTTTAATTTTTTTAATTTGATCATGGTTTGGTATATCAATTCGGGAATCTTGTTCAGGAAGAAGAAGTTGATGTGTTACGGGTTTCATTTCTACGCAAACACAAACATTTCGCCATACGTTTTGTTCCTTGCTTATAGTTTCAATCATAATATCACAATTTGTCACCTACATTTTATTTTTATATGATTGAGAATATGACCCGATGTGTGGAGAGAATTTATAAGAAACCTTACCTTCGTTTAAAGTTGAATTCTAAAGAAAAAGATAAAAGTTCGTCATCTGAAATAAGATAATTCCTCCCTTCTAGAATTATAAATTCAATGTTATATGTTGTTGATTCTTCAAATAACATACTGAAAATGGTTTTAATTTCGCGGTGCTAAAATGTCGCGGTTTTTCATATTGGTCTAATTGCGGTGGTTTTATTTTCGCGGAATTCAAATTTTATTTTGATTACTGGTAACTGTTCAAAACATATTGTGTCACACTTGCAAAATGGATGCGGTTGTTTTAATTTCGCGGAAAAATCCCCGACCGTGAACATAGCGAAATTAAAACCACTGCAATCATTTCCCCATTTACAGTATCTTAGTAACAAATGAAAATGATGAACTAAGTATGTTGCTGTATTAATAAATATTTTATCAATTAGCACACATATATCTGTATCAACGTCAGAAAATTGCAATTTTCCTTAAACAGCATTATCAAAATTTCACAAAATCTGGTTGAAACGATATAATAGTATTCATAACAATTTCATGAAACTGTTTCTTTAATACAAAATGTTTGTGAAAAATAAAGAAAGTCATCGCATAATGGACTTGATAAATACTTTCATGAAAACAGAGTTATTGCCCTTGGATTTAATAATTTGAAACATATAATTGATTATTCATATATAACTTAGACTTTTGAAATATTTTATGGTTAACAAGATTTTTTACAATAACTATTGAAAAAGACTTCAACTAAATTCATGTTCCTGTCATGCATAAATCTTATTCAAAGAAGCTGTCAGTAGCCATTGAGAATTATCTTTTAAAAAATGTGGAAAGTGCAAAAATCACAAATCTGAACAAAACTCAGGTGAGCTAAAAAGAATAACTGGGGGTAACAATGCTTGTGTTCTAAACATAAACCTTTTTGCACTTAAAATTGAGTCAAGATTAATTGAATTATACTTGACTTGTCTGTTTGTTGTAAGCAACGCAAATTAATAATTACACAAAATAGATACATTCTCATGTTCTAACAACTATCTATTTTGTATTGTTTGTAGGAGTTATGAGATTGATCACTGTTCGTTATCTTCACCTTGCACTATATACAGATTAAAAAAAAACAAAGTTTAATACTAGTAATGGAAATAAATAATGACCTTTTTCCACTTAGAAATTTCTTATCTTAGAATTTTTTTTTCATTAAAACCATATAGATTTGTTTTTGATTATTTTCAGTTTTATCTTTAATTTATTTATTTATTTTCATTTTTATTTTCAGTTTTAAATATGTAAATAGCGTATATGTATGTATACAACATACCTTCATATACTATTTTATATTGTATCTGTATAATACTGCTGTCTGTATATATGTTTTCATGACACAATGTAAACTAGTTTTTTAAACTAATTGTGCTATCCTGTTTAAATAAAGGACATTATTATTATGTTCCCCAAACAAAGTTTGGGAACATATTGTTTTTACTCTGTTTCTTATTATTATTATTATGTTCCCCAAACAAAGTTTGGGAACATATTGTTTTTACTCTGTTTCTTATTATTATTATTATTCTTTTTCTCCGGTACTTTTTTGTCCGGTAGTGTTCTCAGAAACTACAAAAGGGATCGATATGAAACTTTCCAGGATGATAGTATAGCGTTTGTAGATGTGCATAGTGATAGTTATTTTGTTTGCACGTGCATGCACGCACGCGCACGTGCATTGCAATATTGGTACAAAAAATGGAAAATCAGAATATTGAAGGAAGCGATATAAAACCTAAATAGGATGATAGTATATCATTTGTACATATGAAAAATAATAGTTATTTTGCCAGCACGCGCACGCATGCGCGTGCACGCGCATTACAAAATTTGTACGCTAACTTTGGAATCAGTCTAACTTTTTTGTTGTTCATTGAAATGGCTTGAAATTCATATCATAGGTAGATATTGAGACCCTTAACTGATTTACATGGTCAAAATTACCAATTTGCACGCGCATGCACGTGCGCTTCATTTTGATTGGATAATGCTAAAACGTTTGTAACTATCTTATTTATGAAGCGAATGAGATGATATTCACAGCATATGTAGACAATATGTGTATCTATATGTTGGTGTAACAAAAAATGCCAACGCACACGCGCATGCGTGTGCAACGTTTTTTAAATGTTCAATTTTTAAAGGACGATAACGTTTTTGTTTTTCATCAAATTCTATTCATATTAGGGGTTTAGATGTATCTTGGTACTCCTTACAAATTGCTGTGGTTAGAATTACTGCTCAGCACGTGCATGCAAGTGTGCTGATTTCTGATTGGACGATTTTAAAATCGCTATAACTTCCTTATATTTGGTGGAAACGTTATGAAATTCATACTGTGGGTATATGATACAAATGCCTGTTGAACGACATCAACAAAAATTCGGAATCATACACGCGTGCGCGTGTATGCACGTGCAACGCTTTCTTTCATTTCTTGGTACTGAAATGACCATATTGAACGTACTACATGTAATTAAAGGCTAAAATAAAATGATTTTTTGCTATAGATTCACAAGGACATCACTTTTCAATTGGGGGAGGTTTGGGGAACATCTGTAACGGTCCCCGTTACAATTAGAACTAGTTATTATTCTTTTTCTCCGGTACTTTTTTGTCCGGTAGTGTTCTCAGAAACTACAAAAGGGATCGATATGAAACTTTCCAGGATGATAGTATAGCGTTTGTAGATGTGCATAGTGATAGTCATTTTGTCTGCACGTGCATGCACGCGCGCGCACGTGCACTGCAATTTTGGTACAAAAAATGGAAAATCAGAATATTAAAGGGATCGATATGAAACCTAGATATGATGGTAGTATATCATTTGTAGATATCAAAAATGATATTTATTTTGTCTGCACGCGCACGCATGCGCGTGCACGTGCATTACAAAATTTGTACTCTAACTTTGGAATCAGTCTAACTTTTTTGTTGTTCATTGAAATGGCTTGATATTCATATCATAAGTAGATATTAAGACCCTTAACTGATTTGCATGGTCAAAATTACCAATTTGCACGCGCATGCACGTGCGCTTCATTTTGATTGGATAGTACTAAAACGTCTGTAACTATCTTATTTATGAAGCGAATGAGATGATATTCACAGCATACGTAGACAATATGTGTATCTATATTTTGGTGTAACAAAAAATGCCAACGCACACGCGCATGCGCGTGCAACGTTTTTCAAATATTCAATATTTAAAGAACGATAACGTTATTGTTTTTCATCAAATTCTATTGATATTAGGGATTTAGATGTGTCTTGGTACTCCTTACAAATTGCTGTGGTTAGAATTACTGCTCAGCACCTGCATGCACGTGTGCTGAATTCTGATTGGACGATTTTGAAATCGCTATAACTTCCTTATATGTGGTGAAAAGGTTATGAAATTCATACTGTGGGTATATGATACAAATGCCTGTTGAACGACATAAACAAAAATTCGGAATCGTACACGCGTGCGCGTGTATGCACGTGCAACGCTTTCTTTCATTTCTTGGTACTGAAATGATCATATTGAACGTACTACATGTAATTAAACGATAAACTAAAATGATTTTTTCCTATAGATTCACAAGGACATCACTTTTTAATTGGGGGAGGTTTGGGGAACATCTGTAACGGTCCCCGTTACAATTAGAACTAGTTTTTATTATTATTAACAAATGTATGATATCATTTCAGAGTTTAAAGGGGAAGGCAACCCAAAAAAATTACATGATAAATGATAGGATTCATTATATGATAAAAAAAAAATTGTCATACTATTCTGTTATTCTGATATACGGCCTAGATAAGCCTCAGGATATAGGGCTCATGGCGGGTGTGACCGGTCAACAGGGGATGCTTACTCCTCCTAGGCACCTGATCCCACCTCTGGTGTGTCCAGGGGTTCATGTTTGGCCAACTATCTATTTTGTATTGCTTATAGGAGTTGAGAGATTGATCACTGTTCGTTATCTTCACCTTTCTTAGTACTAATTTGAAAACGTTAAAAATTTAAATTCCCGCCATCTATAGAGGCTGCCATGATGTCGAAATCTTCTATATTTAAGATCACAAAAATCAATAATTTTGATGTCACACCGCCTCTTCCAATTTTGATGAATACAGTAAAGCTGTTAATTGCACTAATGCGAAAAGGAGATGTGAAAAGGGGTGTGGTGGCTTTTTTGTGTGGAAATTCCTGACCCCACCAAGTCATCTGAAAAGAAAAGACGGCGTAAACTGTGGATCCATCATTTGCGTAATGACAAATTGAGGTTCGAGACATTCGAAACATGTACTGTCTGCCTGGTCTGCGACTCAACTGAACGTCTTCTTTTCTCAATTTCTTCTTACGAAAGAACGGATTCAAATCTACACGGCTCCAAACTTAACTGTTCGTGACGTGTCATGTGACTTGTCATGTGCTGCTGATGAAATAAACTGGAACCGACGGTGTGACGTCATAAAGGAAAGGTGAAGATAACGAACAGTGATCAATCTCAAATGCAAAATAGAGAGTTGGACAAACACGGACCCCTGGACACACCAGAGGTGGGATCAGGTGCCTCGGAGGTGTAAGCACCCCCTGTCGACGGGTCACACCCGCCGTGAGCCCTATATCTTGTTCAGGTAAACAGTAATCCGTAGTCAAAATTAATGTGCCAAGGACGGCCTAACAATTGGTTTGAAACACGTCAGACAACATTGAACCCAATGACAGGTTGTATTGGCAAACTAGATCGGTATAACGGCCATAGAATTTGCGAAATGCTGACTTTAAACGAGACTGTTGAAACCCCATGCACCATCAACTTGTTTGAATCTCTATTTCTTTCTGGAATTTAACCTATCTTTGATTTTCACTTCCACTTTCAAACATAAACAAGATTTTAAAAAAAACAACACAACAACAACAAAAACAAACAAACACCCCACCCCCCACCCCCACCCCACCCCCAAAAACCCAAAAAACAGACAATCATAGCAAACCCCATGTTATTAATGATAATATAAATAAAAATTCCAGTGTCTGATTTTTACTTCCAAATCTACAATAATTATCTTATATCTAATGTACACACAAAAATAAAACAGACTCGTTATAATTTTTATCCGTACTAGCAGTGAAAAGTGAAACAAAACAAAATATATATACATTGTTATTACATTCTTACAAAACCTTTTAGATCTTCATGCCGATCAATATGACTTTCCATGCATAAAGATCTAAAAGGTTTTGTAAGAATGTAATAACAATGTATATATATTTTGTTTTGTTTCACTTTCCACTGCTAGTAAGGATAACAAGAGTACCGTAAACGGTACATAATACGCCCGTGAGAAAGTTATATATGGGTTAATCTATAAATCTATGAATCATAGGTTTGACTGAATATGAACTTTTAATGTAACAGAGAATGTACTTTTGCAAGAGTTTATGTAAATTCTATTACAACAGTTCAATATAAAATGTATGTAATACTTGCCTTTTATTATGAATTTCTTGTGTTCTGATACCTCCTTAAATTTCAACAATATCAATTTCCAAATACACTAAGTTCAACAACCTGTAATTTTCTCAAAAATTGTAGAAAATCAAAATCCTTGCCACATGAACATCTTCAATACCCATACAAACACTCCACAAAATAAGAAGGCCATCACTTGAAAACTGTGGGAAGAGTTAGGCGGACAAATTATGTACCCTCCATAAAATATTAATTTACAAATAAAGGGGCAAAACTCCTGCAAAAGAAGTCGAAATGGATCAAAATTGCAATAATAATAATAATGTCCTTTATTTAAACAGGATAGCACAATTAGTTTAAAACTAGTTTACATTGTGGTCCTGAAAACATATATACAGACAGCAGTATTATACAAATACAATATAAAATAGTATATGAAGGTATGTTGTATACATACATGTATGCTATTTACATATATAAAACTGAAAATAAAACAAAATAAATAAACAAATAAAAATAAAACTGAAAATAATCAAAAACAAATCTATATGGTTTTAATTTCCCGAATGAAAAAAATTTCTAAGATAAGCGGATTTAAAAGTTTCCAATGTTGGGTAATATTTTAAAAATTCTGGCATATTATTCCATAACTGCAAACCGTAAATTGTATAAGATCTTCTAAAATATTGTGTCTTTGCTCTCTGGATATATAATGAATTACTTTGACTTAATCTGGTAGATCTACTGCTAATTGCATGAACATACTGAAAAACATCTAAATAATCGGGGGTTAGACTATGTAAAACTTTGAAGACAAGAATGATAGTTCTATATACAAAATAGTCTGACAGAGGCATCCATCTAAGTTGCTGCATCATTTCTGTTGTAGGTGTATAAAAATTTCTATTTAAAATCACTCTAGCAGCTCACTTTTGTCGCAATATGATCTAGAGTGACCCACAAAGAAACTACACAGCAAGTTTCAGCGCGAAATGTGGAAGAGAAATGAATATTGAAACAGAAAACCTCGAACGAACGGATGGACGGACGGACGTACAGGCATCGCTGTACCATATTACGTCCCGTCTTCAGACGGGCGTATGAAAATGATAACGAGTCTGTTTTATTTTTGTGTGTACATTAGACATGCAAGAAATGAAGGGTAAAACACTAGTACTAATGTACACAAAATTAATCTTAACATCTTTTACTGTCGATCAATAATTTTGATCTTTCATTATCTTAATTTTCAATTGTAAAAATTATTCGTTCATTATCTTCAGTAGGGATACTTTTTCAGAACGGAATGAAAATTAATCGACTCTAAATTAAAGGTAGTGCCATTGTACAATTTAATAGACAGTGTGCTTTCCATATCGGTACATGTAAAAAAAAAAAAAAAAAAATAGAGAAATGCATATAAATGCTCTCTAGTACAGAAATACATTTGAGTTTGAATTTAGAATAGAATACGAGACCAATCCTTGAGCCTCAATAAAAATAATTCGGAATTTTTGTTTAATGGGAAGTAAGATGTGATTTTAATTTCTTTACCTCTCTACAGGAAGACTTGTAAATGTGATCACATCTTTCAAATTGACAGTTCAAAGTATTGTTTATACATCTGTAGCAAAGTCCAGGATTATCGTCTGTAAATAAAAAATTACGAAAACAATAGCAAAATCATCTTCACAAGTCAAGGGTTATTGATTCGTGGTATATAGATATGATGTATATGTTTATCCCCCCCCCCCCCCCCCCCAGTGATATCGTGTGTATGTTTTATGTACATATTTTATATCATGTTATCTATTTTTCTATTCTCTCATTTATCTGTCTGTGAATATGTTTTATACAGGACCACAATGTAAACTAGTCATTTGTACTAATTGTGCTATCCTGTCTAAATAAAGGAATTTATTATTATTATTATTTTTATTATTATTATTATTATCTCGTACTAGTGCAGTTATAGCAAAATCATTATTCAAAAGAATCAGTGGCGGATTTAAAGGGGGTGCAGGTAAATCGTGGTATCTTGTTCAGAAAAATGTACTAAACGATAAAAGAAGCAATGATTTCTTCCACTTCCAGAGAAATAAATGACAAAATCTTTTGACTTCTTGAATTACTCTATTGGGTGAACTTATTTTTGCCAAAAACCTTTAAAATTTTAGTCATTTTTTTAATTTCACCTTATTAAAAATGAAAATAGTACAAATAGCTAAATAGGAGACATATTTCAAGCCCTATAAAATCTGTAAACTCCAGGAGTTTCCGGACCCACTGGGGGCCTCTAGGCGACCCCAGACACCCTGTCTCATAAAGTGGCACCCCCCGTAACCGCAATTCCTGGATCCGCTCCTGAGAATTAATTCAATTTAGTGGTTTTTCGTGGTTAGAGTTTGTATGAAAACATTACATATTATTATTATTATTTGATTCATTTATAAAGCGCAAAATTACATATAGTTTCTATGCGCTGTATGTCATATGTGGAGCGGCAGATTACATTAACTCAAATAATTGAAGATATCTTTAATTAGATATATCAATTCATTAGATGCACGCAACATTTGAATCAAACATCTCTTCAAATGATTAAAGATATCTTCATATCTGAAATATTGTGCTAATTAATTGGATTTTTGATATTGCTATCATTCAATTCAATTAATGATTTCATAAATTCTTTAATGAATGAATGACCTCTACTTGATGAAAGAAGATAACGAACTTCAACAGTGATCAATCTCATAACTCCCACAAGGAATACAAAATAAAGAGTTGGGCAAACACGGACCCCTGGACATACTAGAAGTGAGATCAAGTGTCTAGGAGGAATAAGCATCCCCTGTCGACCGATTTGAATTAAGAATTTATGCGAACACTAATTCCTTTTACAAAATCGTATTAAATAATTAAAAATACCTTCAACTGAAGAAATTACCGAGCTCTGAATTGAACAATGATTCCACAACTTTAATGCGCACATTAATACATTGGATTGGATGAGAGCAATAACTGACTTGATGTGCGCAATAATAGAATTAATGACATTTTCAAAACATTAAAGATATTTCCAAACATTTGAGTTTATCTAAATATGGCTTCCATATACATATCGCAACTAAAATGTTCTCAACACAGAAAAAACAACATCTTTTTTTAAACGCTGAAAACTATACTCCCATCATTATGAGATGATTTTAGATTAGTTTCTTCCATTCGATGATATTCATAAGGTCATTTGAATTTACCAAAATGCCGTCTTCGTACAGGTAGCCATATTGGTTCGTAATTAGAACCTGTACATTGCATTAGCTCTTTTAATCGTCTGGGATTTATACCGCCTTCACATACTACCCGAAAGCAAGTTTCCCAATCAATGTTGTCTCTCGTTATGCCTAGAATTAAGATGAAACTAGGTAAAGATAACGAACAGTGATGAATCTCATACATTCTATATAAAGAATACATATTTGAGAATAGGGCAAACATGGACCACTGGAAGCACCAAAAAATTTCTATAGTCATTGATTATATCTAAGAATTACTGACCTTCTTTGTGGCACGGGCAATAAAGGGAATCTGAGCAAGAGGGTGAACGGTACATACCACCACCATCGCACGTTAGACATTCGTTAGTATTGTCGAGGTTTAATTGGTTTCCTGGAAGAAATAAACATTTTGAGTCAGTTTAGAAATTACTTGATAAGATCCTAGAAATTCTATTTTAGTGTTACCTGTGATATGAAGCTTTCCAAATACTGTAACAAGGTCCGTGCTTCCGCAACACTGTATTGGAAAGACGTCGGTACAAATATCACATTGTACTGTACAAGCGTTCGCTTCAATGATATCAGTCCTGTTTCTTTCAAGACAGAAACAAGTAGAGTTCTGAAAAATTTAAAACTGGAAACGGTTCTATGGGTTTAAACAAAAGTATATTCATGTACTGTAGTCATTTGAATTCGTGGGGCAAATTTTCGTGGATTATCTAGATTTTACAGTTTCGTGAATATGATTTCACATTGAAACAACATATTTCGTTGCAGTTTGAAATTCATAGGATAGAGGTACCCACGAAATCAACAAAATTACGAAAGAAAACCACTTATATCACCTATTAGCACAATATACGTGAAAGGTTGTAGAGTTAGTAAACGTACTTTTAATTAATTTGTCGTGTATACCGATGTCATATGGGTCCTACAGAAAACTAAATAGTTAACTATCCCCTTGGATGAGCAATTTCTATAATAGAATTTAATACCCCCAGAAATCCTGTCCCAGAGTAGGTATAGATTTGATTTGCTTAGAGAGAGAGAGAGAGAGAGAGAGAGAGAGAGAGGGGGGGGTAGTTTTAAAAGGTTTCAATAAGACAGATTTGTTTTGGCCTACGATATTGATTTTTTGCTCGAATTTACGACTCATATAATCGCAAAATTAACAGACTCGTTAATTGTTAGATTTGTGTTTTGTATTGAGCACCAAGTAATATTATAGTATACTGTTTCTGTGCATATAAGTAATCAAATATCAAACTATGGTTTTGATGCTGAATACAACTAATTCCTGCATACTCGATGTTAAAATGGCAGAAAGCACCATACTTCTGAAGGAATACTTATTCCAAACAACATCGCCTCTCCCAATATTAATTCCATGTATTCAATTTATTACAGTGCTTACTTTACTTTGGGCGGTGATTGTAAAAATGTTGATGAATGCCATTTTGCTGCATTGACACAATAAAAATGCTATGAGAATGAGATAAATTTTACAAAATTTACTAAATCTGGTAAATTGTTCAGGACTATTTCTTTTCCTTGAATAGGAAAGTGTTTCTGTAAAGAGATTCTAGGTATAAGATGGCCAAGGAGAGAATATTTTGTATTCCGAAATCCTTTTTAGGGGAATTCTTTCTTTGGGAGGGGTCTATGGACATAAGGAATTCTAAGAATATGATGGAATTTGAATTTGGGTCTCTACAGCCCAAGAGCTAAGTACTTCGTTACTAGCTTGAAAATACGGATGTATATTTAATTGCTGTTATAAAATTAGGAAATTTATTTCAAAATTAAGGATTATCTCCCTCATGCATAGCTCTTATCCTTAGACGAATTTGACTCCACTTTTTTTGGCACGCTGTTTTTGGCTATAATAGCCCTAAAACTTCATTGTTATTTCGGATTTCAAACATTTCGGTTGAGCATCACTGAAGAGACATTATTTGTCGAAATGTGCATCTGGTGCATCAAAATTGGTACCGTATAAGTTTTACATCTAATACAAAATAGGTTATGCACAAGGTTTTCACATTGTTCTGAAATTGGATTGTGGAAATATAGAAAAAGAGAGAGACCGATAGCTTACCTGTGTTCCGAATAATTCTGTGTGGTTACACAGGTTATCACATTCCCATACCGAGGCTATCTTTCTTCCGGTGTCGCTGTTTGTCTCCAGAGAGGAAGTATTG
This sequence comes from Ostrea edulis, assembly GCF_947568905.1. Classification (NCBI taxonomy): domain Eukaryota; kingdom Metazoa; phylum Mollusca; class Bivalvia; order Ostreida; family Ostreidae; genus Ostrea; species Ostrea edulis. The sequence continues at coordinate 44,469,491 of NC_079167.1, forward strand.
GTGCATCCTACAGAGTGATAGTCAAAATGAATACATCTAATGAAACTTTAATCATAAAACGATTTAATTAAAATGCATTTTTTAAAACAATTACTTTTCAGTAATTCTTAATTTGAACGGAAACTCGGAATTTTTAAACCTTCGATATAGATCCACGAGGAGTGTGTCTCCATGTGTCTATTTGTCCAGAATGCTCCTTCTGTTGACACGCTATCGATGAAGGGGTCCACCAGGCTAGAGTTGACACTGTCACAAAAGTCCCTAGCAGCAAGCCAAGTCATCTGTGTGTTATTATCTGCAACAACTGAAAAATACAAATAACACTGCAAGTCACACGGTCATCAATAACGCACTTTCACTTAATTTATAATGATGAACTAAGTAAAGATAACGAACATTCATTAATCCTATAACGAATACCAAATGTCTATTGACGATATTATTCACAAAGTTACCATTTGTTAGGAAAACTTCTATAATGCAAATTCCAACCGTTAGTTTAAAAAGTAGTGATGCACCCATTTTGAATGTATCGTCAAACTTCCGCCTGTAAAAAAAAATCAATAGATAACAAGTAATGTGTAAGATAAGCCGAACAACAAATGTAAATGTCTTGCCTTATAAATTTTTAAAAAATAATTTGATGTTTAAAACACTGTCGCTACAAATGTAAATATCTTGCCTTATAAATTTTTAAAAAATACTTTGATGTTTAAAACACTGTCGCTACAACGTGGATTACTTATTGTTTAGGTGGTGTAGACAAACTTTACTTTCCGTAATGATTTTGTTATGAAATGTATGTATGAGACAATAGCATTAGCATGAGATCCAAAGCTTGTCCATGGCTTTTACAATATTCACATTCCTAATGTTTTGCCTTCGATATATTTACATATACGTACCAATTCAAGGGATAACTATTTCCTCATGAATGTGAACGATGTGCGTATGAATCTTGATAGATATAGTACGACTAATTTAATGACTAGGAATATTCTGAAAGAAATGAAAGTCAAATGTAAATATAAAAAATAAGTTTCAGTTTTGAAAATACAATGTACATGAGGACAAGAACCTTAAGCGCTTTATGGAGTATACTGGTGTAATGCACTGCAGCTGATGACCACGTGTATTCTCAAAAATGATTGATTGATTGCATATTGTTTAACGTCCCTCTCGAGAATATTTCACTCATATGGAGACGTCACCATTGCCAGTGAAGGGCTGTAAAATTTAGGCCGATGCTCGGCGCTTACGGCCTCTGACAAGGGAAGGATCTTTATCGTGCCACACCTGCTGTGACACGGGACCTCGGTTTTTGCCGTCTCATCCGAAGGACCGCCCCATTCAGTCGCTTCTTACGACAAGCAAGGGGTACCGAGGACCTATTCTAACCCGGATCCCCACGGGATTATATATCTTGAAGTACAGGCAAGGGGTACTGAGGACATATTCTAACCTTGATTTGCACGGGATTTTTAAAAAATGAAATTCATGTTTTAAATCACTGACAACACAGAAAGTTCTAGGGAATAGAAAGTTCTATGGAATGTTACAATGATACTTTCAAAAACCACATGCAAATTTAGTGTAAATAGTTGATAGATAAATTCTATTTTCGAGAGATGCCGGCGTGAAGCATTGAACTTCTTGCCTTCATAATATTTCAAAAATTAAGTCTATTTCTTATATTTACATTATACTTTCGTTTCTTTTGAAATTTCCAACCGGTAAAATAGACGAACTATATTTATCAGTATTCATACATGTACTGTTTACAATTTGTTTGCAAAGCATTGCCTGTTATCAGCACAATGAACGGCAAAATTTTCATGTCAAGCTTAATAACAACTAAAGCACGAACAAACCTTCCGTGTAATTTATCATACACTCGTGTTTACAAATATTTCTAAATGATAAAGTCACTAGGTATTCAACTAGATCAAGAACCTCGGTAATGTACTCTAGATTTCAAATGTAAATCAGTAAAAGTTTCTATCTCTGCTTTTATACATGTTCTATTATGGACACGCCTTACTTATGAATATTCATTGTTTGCTGTGTAATACAATGAAAGCTAACAGAGTATGGAACATCCACTCTAGTTTATATTTGAATGAACTTTATCACCCTGGGCTCGTAGTGCCATGGTTACTTGAAACATTACCATTCTTTCTGGAGCAGAAAAACTATTCAGCATAGAGACGGGTGCATTGAAAACGATTAACTTTGACGATAAATTACACATAATAATTTCTTTTATATACATTATAATACGCTAGACCTGTAAATATACTTAAGCTTGTATATTATAGAATAGAATTTATAGAATGCGCCCTGCGTGGCACAGTAGGAAATGTCTTGTTAAATTTGAGGGAGCTTAGCCAGAGCCCCATCACTGACAGCTGCCCTATAAATTAGTGTATTTTATTATTACTATCATTATTGTTATAGAATAGGTTCTGAGAAATAATATATATATATATTTAAAAAAAAAAAAAAGAAAACTTTGACGAGAATTGCACGACTGACACTTCTTCATTAGGTACAATGTAGCTAGAAAAATTTAGAAGATTTGATATGAGCCCGTGTGTGGTAGTATCTAAACCCATAGTGAACATTGAAGGTAATTTGTAGCAGAATCTGAACTCATTCTTAACATTGCAGGTATTTTGCTGCAGATTGCAGTTGTTGGGATATTGAAAAGTGAAGATATCGAACAGCGACAACTCTCATAAATCCTGTATCATATAAAATATAGAATAAGGAGAAGGGCAAACACGGACCACTGACTTAATTGTCCGTAGCCTTCCTAAAATTCTTATTGTTGCGTATCCAATCAGTTGAGAGATATAAACGTCACATGTAGGTGCTACACAAATATCTCAAGTTCACGATGGAGAAGATGAAATCATCTCGTTTGTCATAAATATGTTTTGTAAGTTTGCTGTTGACATCCATGTTCAATGAAATATTCAAATATGAAACAGATATGAAAAACTCGACATATGAATAGAAATGAGTATTGTTGATAGATAAAACGTTGTCGATATATATATGAATGTCGAGTTAAAGACCAGAGATATGTTTTATTCTCGTGCAGAAGCTTTTGAATAAATTTCGCCTCAGGATACAAATACAGATCAGCTAATAATGGAGCACAATTCGTGCCTATGGGAATTCCAACAGACTGTTGGAAAACCTGATCAAAGACTAAGATTACTTAATATTGCCATTGAGAAACTCTAGTATCTTTTCAAAATCAACTTAAGAGTACTCGTGCGTAGAATCAGAGTAGTGTTTAACAATGTAATGTTTGGTATGGCTGATCACAAGATATATACATTTTCGAATTCAATGTTTCCATTTTTATTGAAGAAACAGCCGTCTATGATGTCAAAACTTCTGGTCCTTAATTCATCATGAGAAATGGTCGTGTAAAGTGTTGAAAAATTGTATGTTTTTTAATCTGTGGATCTTGGAAATGTTTATCAAATGATAGTTCTTTGGAACATGCAAGGTGAAGATAACGAACAGTGATCCATCTCATAACTCCTATATTGTTATGATAACAACAACGATATGCACATGAATGAAAGTGACAACAGTTATCAACCTCATAACTCCTATAAGCAATACAAAATAGAGAGTTGGGCAAACATGGACCCCTGTACATACCAGAGGTGAGGTCAGGTGCCTAGAAGGAGTAAGCATCCCCTGTTGACTAGTCACATCCACCGTGAGCGCTATATCTTGATCAGGTAAACGGAGTAATCAAAATGAGTGTGCCAAGAACATGAATATGATTTTAATGCGACACAAAGCAATAGTTATCTCATGATAAAAATGCGTATAATGACGCCCTCCGAGACCGTCATATGGCAAAGAGAAGCGTTAAATTAAGTGTTATAACCAATGTTAGAGTATTTGGAAAGAAAATAACATGCACATTTTTTCTGTCTTTATATCACACGGGGATCCTTTCCATATCTCGGTATTTCTAAAGAATTATGGAATTATTTTCGTTAAAGAATTTAGAGAATTAAGAGAATTAAAGAATTATTTTCATTAAGGATCACATTATCATAGTTCGTGGCCATCTTCAAATCTTCGTTTTTAGCAATGTTATATTCATGATCATCATCCGGAGTCACCTGGTGTCATGTGACTGTAAATGTGTAGATCTTCAACCGGTACAGCGTTTTTCTCTAATAATTGGTTATACAAATGACCTTCGTTTTCCCCCATGTCATTCTGTTCTGCAGTAAGCTTTGTGTTTGTGTATAAATGAGAGTTTGTATAATCCTTCTCCTTGTCGATGTCCTCTACATGATCATAACATTCATTGTCCTGCAGATTTTCTTCTTTAACATTCTTCTGGTCTGGTTTTAGTACAGAATAGTTGTCATTAATCGCATTTCCATTTGTGTTTAGTTTGGGTTCAGTTAACTGTATTTCGTCATAGGTAACTAGTTTTCTATCATCTCCACTTCTTGGTCCATCCTGATCTTTGTGACATATTTTCTTTCTGTGGGAACAAATTATGGTACCTGTTTAGCTTTTCTACTCACATTTCGATAAGATTTAATTCTATTATGTGACTGTACACTAAATACTGGAACATAGGAAATGTTTCATGGAGAAAGTAAAATATCGGAATTTAGATTTTTATGCTGATTGACTGAAAATATTTCATCTGGTGACCTAACGTCTTCATGGTGTTTGAACATTGGTCGATAAGATGAAGTCATTTAAACTAAGAATGCTGTGCAGCATTTATGTAAACAGGGGATGCTTACTCCTCCTAGGCACCTGATCCCACCACTGGTGTGTCCAGGGGTCCGTGTTTGCCCAACTATCTATTTTGTATTGCTTATAGGAGTTATGAGATTGATCACTGTTCGTTATCTTCACCTTGCATATTAATGACACAAGGGAAGGGAAGGTAAAGGTTGTTTTTTTTTTTTTTTTTTTTTTTTTTTTTTTTTTTGTTGTTTTTTTTTTACAAAATCATAAACTTCCGTAACAGGCACGTGTTGTAACTGTTGGTCACTTATAAAAAGAATTTGGGACCAACACACACTTCACATCAAAGAATGTAGCTATAAAGCTTCGCTTACAAGGAATCGGAATTTAATCTATACCAAACATACAATAAAGATTTTTCTTTTTCTTTATCTAAAGATACCAGCAGCGTTTCTACGCAATGAATTTACAGAAAAAAAGGAATAGTAGTGCAGCATTACCTTAGACAGAAGAAAGTGACGCCAACAAAAATGGATACGGCTACCAGACTGATCACAACAGCCACGACTGTCTGTGTATTGATACCTGCAGTGAAACAGAGAAGAAGCATAACATAAAGGGACGGAATTGAAAAAAATATATCATTATTTTGGAATATATACACTATTAAAGGTCGCAAAAATTTCCCCCTGGAATTTCATAACTAACGAGACATTTGTCGAATCATCAAATTAATATATTCCTGTGGGTGCTTGGTATTCGTTGTTTTTCGTGGTACTTATACACTCACGAATTCAAATCCTTTACAAACAAGAGAAACTGAATTAAAACAAACAAAACAAATCCCCATGAACATCCTTATTTTTCTTTAATTTGGCGGCAAAAGGAATTTGATGGAGAACAACCTACGTGTTTGAGAATGAATTGAACATTTATTGATTCCGACAACGTGGTAATCCTTTTCTGTGACTGTGGTAATGTAGCTGAAAATGAGGACCTCAAATCACTTATCTTAAAAAGAGAACCTCAGTCTTTCAATAAGCAACAGAAATTCATCTCTATTATGAATTCTGTTGAAGATTCTGTCAGACAATGAACTAATATGAAAAAGAAGAACTTGATAACTTGTCAGAATATATAAAGAAGATAAGAGGAATATTGAAATCACGTATTAAACACAAAAAAGTGCAACATCTATCCTTCGGTGTTTACTAAACCAGAAGTGATAAAAGAGTTAGATAAGTTACATAAAGAGTAAGGTTAGGTTCCAGGTGACAACGCTTGTGACAATATTGTCTTTGTTTGTAATCATTACAACTGTATATAAACGAACTTGGCATTAATTCCACATTTGGAAATCCACTGCCCTGTTAAAAGATGAAATTCAAAATCACGCTTCAGTTTTAAACACATTTCAAACCCTAGTCCATGAGGCAGATGAATATGAAATACCGTACCTATACTGGATTCATAACCTTCACACAAACCCCTACAACGCTACATTGTGTTATGAGATTGATCACTGTTCGTTATCTTCACCTTTCATTGTTGGACTCAGTAATTGTTCTACTAAGTCCCTACATGTATCTTTCCTCCTCACGAAAATATTTACAGCTGTGGAGGGGAAAATCCAAACACACTGTGTCACAACATATGCCAGAAGTGGTGTAAATCAAATGTGGATTATAAATATTCTAAAGAATTTTTAGTAAATTTGAAATCACAAAGCTTTTCTCAAATCAACAATATTAAAACGTACGACTTTTCAATACTTTACACGACCATTCCTCACGATATATAAAGACTAGATTTTTGACATCATCGATAGTTGCTTCTTCAACAAAAATGGAAAAAGAAAATATTTGTATCTATTACCAAATTATTGAATTACTTTGTTAAATATCACTCTGATTCTACGCAAAAGTACTCTAAAGTTGAAATAAAAAAGATGTTGAAGTTCCTCATTGACAATATCTTCGTAGTAGTCTTTGATAATCAGGTTTTCACTACAGTCTCTTGGAATTCCCATTCGTACAAATTCTGCTCCTTTGGTAGTTGACCTATTTGAATAAGCCTGTGAAACAGAATTTATTCAACAGCTTCTACATGAGAATGACAAACCTTCAGTTTGAAAATTAGATATATCTTACTATGGTCTTGAACTCGAAATTTAGTTATATCTTACTATATCGATGACGTTTTATCTGTTAATAATGCAAGGTGAAGATAACGAACAGTGATCAATCTCATAACTCCTATAAGCAATACAAAATAGATAATTGGACAAACACGAACCCCTGGACACACCAGAGGTATTAATAACTTTCATTCATATATCCATTCGATATATCCCTGTGAGCTCTAAATAGAAGACACCACAGAGTCCACTTCTGCTTCATACTTAGATATTTTATTGAAAGTAGACATTAACGGCAAACTGACAACTCAACTGTATGACAAACGGGATGAATTCAGCTTTTCAATCGTCAACGTCCCATATTTATGTAGCAATATTCCATTACCACCCGCATATGGTGTTAATGTCTCTCAACTCATTCGATACGCAAGAGCTTGTTCCAAGTGTGATCAATTTTAAATCGGGGCAAACTACTAACAAACAAGTTAGTGTTACAGGGGTTTCAAAAGTCTCGTTTAATGTTAGCATTTTATGCTTGTTATAACGATCTAGTTTGCCATTACAACCTGTCATAATTTTGACAGTAGTACACACACACAGATATATATAGAAATATATATATATGAAAAAGTGAATGCTGTCTGGCGTGTTTCATACCAATTGTTAGACCGTTCTTTAGACACTGATTTTGACGATGGAATACTCTGTTTACCTAATCAAGATACAGGGCTCATGGCGGTATGACCGGTTGACAGGATATGCTTACTCCTCCTAGGTATACCCAGGGGTCTGTATTTGCCAAACTCTTCATATGAAGATTCGTTTTTGTTGTAAGGTGTACATTGTACACTTATCTTGTAGGAGACGTTGTACACCGTCTCTGACAATCCCCTTGACGCGCTTATGTTTTCTTTTGTCTTTTATTATTGAAAACGTAACACCGGCCAACCATGGTATATATATATATATATATATATATATATATATATATATATATACTTTATGGTGTGTGGGGTCACGTTTTCGTAGATTGAAAAAAAATTACATGTTCGTGTTTGAAAGTTGTCGTTGTTTGTGCACGTGGTAGCTCATTTTCTCCCTTTCCTGAATTGGTGGACAAGTCTTGCCATGAAATAGACAAAAATCCGACCCCCGTAAAAATAAGTGCTTGTACAGCGTCTGTTTGACACTTCACTCTTATTTGGCTTTTTGTCATTATACAGCATTTGTAAGATTTGTGTTTCCCTTTTACCCACATTTTTGCATTTTCCTGTTATACATGTACGTGTGAGATCTTTCTTTTTACATTTGATTTTGCTTTTGTCATTCTTTGAAGGCGTCACGTGATCAGTGATAAAAGATGTAGCGTGGCTCGCTGACAACGTTGTGGTTTTCTGTGAGGTAAAATAAAATTGACGATTAGCTGTTGGCATTACCAATATTGAATGAGTTTGGTGTGCTATTCAAGCACTTTAGATATCGATAGGGATTGAATTAAGTAATCGGGATCCGCGTTTCAAAAATATGGCAGACTTAAATGCAAAGTAGTGGTAAATATCAAATATAATTTGTTATCAATATAACCTGACATTGAAATATCTTGAACCTCATCATTTGTATGGTATCATACATATTTTTTTATTTCCATTTTTTTTTTTTTTTTTGTGAATGTCGGCATTTTCAACCGACATAGAATGTACAGTAATATTCGCAAAAACTGCCCCCGCGCGAACATTTCAAGATTTACAGTATATAAATACTATTGTTGGTTGGCATTTTCATCTCTAGTGCAAAGTTATTTTGGCATTGTGATGTCACAATAATGCTGTTGTCTAAGTTTTCATTACAAAGTCATGTTGAAATGTAAACATATAATTTTGAAAGTTAAATGATTTATTATTATAATAATAATAGGTTTTATATAGCGCTTATTCCAGCGTATGCTGCTCAAAGCGCTTTACAATGCATTATTACCCCGGCAGACTTTATACCAATCTAGAAAAATATGTTTCACTGTCTATAGCCAGTTACCCCTTTTACACTTGGGTGGAGTGAGGAAAATTCATGTAAAGTGTCTTTCCCAAGGACACAACGTCGGCCCTGCCGCGGCCAGGACTCGAACCCACGACCTTTCGGTCAAGAATATGACAGCCTAACCACTAGGCCACCGACGCCATATTGACAAATTTGAGTAAATAGCGAAGAATAATAGTTTTGAATCACCGACATTAACAAATAAAAAGTATGAAATGTTTTTTTTATTCTGAGATCTCACTTGATTGTTGATATTCTTTATCTGACAGAGAGCGGAACGGTTGCTGCTGCAGCTGATAGAACGACACGTGCTGTTTTCACAGCGTGTACAGTTGAACTCGACCACTGATGATGGATCGGGTTGACTTCCGTCTGTAATCATAACGAGGCTTTGTTTAAAATAATCATAATATCAATAATATGATGAATAACAACCGAACACGGAAGAAACGTTTTAGAACGTCATGATTTTTATTTCAAGAATCGTAATAAATATTGGGTCAAATTCTGTCTGACGAGTTTCATACTGATTGTTAGACCGTTCTTGGCACAATGATTTTTAACTACGGATAACTCCGTTTACCTGATCAAGACCGACAGGGGATGATTACTTCTCCTAGGCACCTGATCCCACCTCTGGTGTATCCAGGGGCCCGCGTTTGCTCAACTTTCTATTTTGTATTGCTTATAGGAGTTATGATTGATTACTGTTCGTTATCTTCACCTTTCATAGATTTGTTTTTGTTTATTTTCAGTTTTATTTTTATTTCATTTACTTATTTTCAGTTTTATTTTTAGCTTTTAGTATGTAGATATGGTATGTATGCAACATACCTTCACATACTATTTCAAATTATATCTGTATAATACGGCTGCCTGTATATATATTATCAGGACCACAATGTAAACTAGTTTTTGAAACTAATTGCGCTGTCCTGTTTAAAAAATCCAAGTATGAACTAGCTTTGGCTTCTTCAAATAACGTATTCAAAATTCAGTGGAACAGAGTAAAGTTTGTGTGAATATGATGTGGACCTAATTGTCTGTTGACTTAACGTAAACGTGAATCAAGTGTGACACCGTGTATACTTGGTCTTTTATATTAACGATGTCCATGTTACCGCTAACGTCTTGGTGTGTTTGGAAAAAGTCACATCACATTCAGGTTATTTCCTTGTGTAGATTTCCTACATTCTGTACTTGTCTTGGTGTGTTTGGAAAAAGTCACATCACATTCAGGTTATTTCCTTGTGTAGATTTCCTACATTCTGTACATTATCATTGCAAATGTAAATATTTAGCAATATGAAGGTGAATTATTGTGTTTGACAAACCTGTAATGGATACTGCTGTCCCTACTCGTACCAGTCCACTCCAATGTTGTTCGCCACGTAATCCGGTAGTATTACAGAGAGATACACTCGACGGTAGCGATTCATTCCTCTCCTTACAATAGTTTGTAGAGAATTCCCAAGTTTCTGTTTGGTTAATGTGCAATCCCGTTTCACCATCTTGAATTTTTATATAATGTAAAATACAGATATAATATAGTAAATCATTTATGGTTGTGATTTTAAACAAAAATACAGGTTTCAATGTATGAGTTCCCATATGGACAATGTGCGATCCTTTTTCACCATCTAAAATGTTACATTGTATAATAAATCATGTGAAGTTCTGATTCACAAACGATTTTTAAAAAAAATAATAGAGATTTTAATAAAACCACGGCAAGATGTTATTAGATGGAATGAAAACAATCAACCGTAAAAAAGATGATGGTTATTTTCCTGCATTGGGTATTTACCGACAGCATGTCTGAGAGTGTGAATCGTGCAGTGACGAAATGAATGGACAATATCTTCCTTTGTTCAGAGTGGATTGGCCCTTGATCTTTAACCAAGTGACCTCAAAATCAATAGGAGTCATCTTAGGAAGTACCACTGTACCAAGTTTGGTGTCAATCAAGCAAGTGATTCTCAAAACATAACAATGTATTATTGTGTACAGTTTGACCTTTGACCATGTGAACCCAAAATCAATAGGGTTCATTTACTCCTTACGATGTACCATTGTACCAAGTTTGATCTATGTCTAGGAAAGGGTTTTCAAGACAAGAATTGTTCTACAGATTGACCTACCAACCAACAGGTGCAAAACATTATGAATCCTTCTTTCAAAAGGGAATACAAAATGTTAAGTAGATTTTAGTAAGATATCTCTATTGAACCAAAGGTAAATGTATTGAACTAACAGCGGCACTTTGAGACACATAATCGAACATACATGTGTGTTACTGGGACACTCAAACAAACAATTTGTAAACTTGTCATGATTATTTCATCAGTTATTTTTGTCAATCTAATTATAGACATATAATCTTAAAGTGATACATATTGAATTTGACACATAGCCCACTGTGGGTAAGTTTTCATTGCAACTCACTGTAATCAGTGAGGGTGGGGAGTCCTCACAGTTTAGCACCACACAGCTGTGTGAAGGAACTTGGCTTAGTATCTCAGTTTCTACAATACAAAACAATCTTTACACGTGGTAATTAGTACAGATTTCTTCTTCCGTTATATTCTTGTAACATATGTTATGTTGATAAGCTGACTCTTACCTCTATAAGTTTTGAACACATTGAATGTTGATGTCCCTCCGCAATATAGTCCCAGTGGCGGGATATCCTTACACGGTATAGTACAGAGATCGTTAACAGCTGGATCTGTTACATTAGGATATTCAACACAACGGCACGAAGTATTCTGTAAATATAAGCGTCTTATTCTCTCTTCTTGAGTGTTTATGGATGAAAGTTTTGATTGTTTGTGGGTGTAAGTTTTGAGTATTTATGGGTGTAAGTTTTGAGTGTTTGTGGGTGTAAATTTTTAGTGTTTGTGGGTGTAAGTTTTGAGTGTTTGTGTGTGTTTTGAGTGTTTGTGTGTGTTAAGTTTTGAGTGTTTGTGTGTGTAAGTTTTGAGTGTTTGTGTGTGTAAGTTTTGAGTGTTTGTGGGTGTAAGTTTTGAGTGTTTGTGGGTGTATGATTTTAGTGTTTGTGGGTGTAAGTATTGAGTGTTTGTGTGTGTAAATGTGTTTAAGATTTGAGTGTTTGTGTATGTCAGTTTTGAGTGTTTGTGGGTGTAAGATTTGAATGTTTGTGGGTGTAAGATTTGAGTGTTTGTGGGTGTAAGTTTAGAATGTTTGTGTGTGTAAGTGTGTTTAAGTTTTGAGTATTTGTGTGTGTTAGTTTTGAGTGTATGTGAGTGTTAGTTTTGAATGTTTGTAGGTGTAACTTTTGAATGTTGGTGGGTGTGTAAGTTTTGAGTGTTTGTGGGAGTGTTTGTGTGTGTTTGTGTGTGTGTGTAAGTTTTGAGTGTTTGTGGGAGTGTTTGTGTGTGTGTGTGTAAGTTTTGAGTGTTTGTGGGAGTGTTTGTGTGTGTGTGTAAGTTTTGAGTGTTTGTGGGAGTGTTTGTGTGTGTGTGTAAGTTTTGAGTGTTTGTGGGAGTGTTTGTGTGTGTGTGTAAGTTTTGAGTGTTTGTGGGAGTGTTTGTGTGTGTGTGTAAGTTTTGAGTGTTTGTGGGAGTGTTTGTGTGTGTGTGTAAGTTTTGAGTGTTTGTGTGTGTGTGTAAGTTTTGAGTGTTTGTGGGAGTGTTTGTGTGTGTGTGTGTGTAAGTTTTGAGTGTTTGTGGGAGTGTTTGTGTGTGTGTGTAAGTTTTGAGTGTTTGTGGGAGTGTGTGTGTGTGTGTGTGTAAGTTTTGAGTGTTTGTGGGAGTGTTTGTGTGTGTGTGTAAGTTTTGAGTGTTTGTGGGAGTGTTTGTGTGTGTGTGTAAGTTTTGAGTGTTTGTGGGAGTGTTTGTGTGTGTGTGTGTAAGTTTTGAGTGTTTGTGGGAGTGTGTGTGTGTGTAAGTTTTGAGTGTTTGTGGGAGTGTTTGTGTGTGTGTGTAAGTTTTGAGTGTTTGTGGGAGTGTTTGTGTGTGTGTGTGTAAGTTTTGAGTGTTTGTGGGAGTGTTTGTTTGTGTGTGTGTGTGTGTAAGTTTTGAGTGTTTGTGGGAGTGTGTGTGTGTGTGTGTAAGTTTTGAGTGTTTGTGGGAGTGTTTGTGTGTGTGTGTGTGTAAGTTTTGAGTGTTTGTGTGTGTAAGTGTGTTTAAGGTTTGTGGGAGTGTTTGTAGTAATAGTTCATTTTGAGAGTATTTCCTTATATAGATAAGAACAGCATAAGTAGAATTTCTCACCTTAACAATGAAATGCTGACTCGTATTACAGATGTCCTCACACAGAGTGATAGACGGGTAGGGAATCGTGTGTCGTACACTGGAGAGTGAAAGACTGGGATTCACCTCATCAATGCAACCTATAAAATTTAATTTACATTCATAAAAATTTTGAAAACATAATTTTTCTCATGAACTTCAACAGTTTAAAATTTTATTTCAGTGCAGTAGTCCAGATAACATTACTAACGGTAAAAAGGGGAGTTGTACATTTCTATTTTTATGATGATAATACCAGCTCAGGAGTAATGCTTTCTTTGACATTTTTAATTCAGACTATTTAAGTGTGTCTGCAATTTGAATATAAAACTTATACGGTATCAATTTTGATGCACCAGATGCGCATTTCGACAAATAATGTCTCTTCAGTGATACTCAACCGAAATGTTTGAAATCCGAAATAACAATGAAGTTTTAGAGCTATTATAGGGGAAAACAGTGTGCCAAAAAGGTTGCGTGAGGGAGATAAGCCTTAATTTTGAAATGAATTTATAAATTTTACAACAGCAATAAAATATACATTCGTATTTTCAAGCTAGTAACGAAGTACTTAGCTACTGGGCTGTAATAATAACGAGCGTTATTCAAATAGCTTTGACACCGTTGTGTATAATGAACACAATAGACGATAGAAATTAATATCTATATCTTACATTTACATTAAGGTGGTTCATTACGACAAAATGTATTTAATGAACCGTTAAAGTATCTCATATGAGGTATGATTTCACCATCGAAACTCTCAATTGTCTTATATTAAAAAAAAAAAGATGTCCCGTAATAATGAAAAAAGGTGTTTCGTTTGCAAATAAGAGATTTTCAAGTTCAAATCTCGTAGTAAAATTATGTTGAATTGAAAGTAGTTAATCTATATGACATCGTGTTCTTTTGTACACAGATCAATCTTGAGATGAAGTTTTGTGTAAAGCATTGATATCGAAAAGTACTTTATGTTAATGTTAATTTTTCCTTTCTTTGTTTCGATATCGGTTGGAAAACAACTTTTGAAAGAACTGTTCCAGTTCATTGAGACGCTTAAGGAACTGTTGCTGTCTGATGACTTGTTCAGGGTGATGTTAGCTACAAAGAAAATTAAAGAACGTAGATGTAAAAGTACTGGTATGTACATGTAGTATAATTTTGTATTCAACATTGCATTAATATTTCAAAGCAACGCACTAAGAGATCCGATGTGTAAAATCCAAACATAGATCTTATAAGATGTGCCTGGGGAGTATGCTGTTAAATTGAATTAATTTGATCATGGTTTGGTATATCAATTCAGGAATCTTGTTCAGGAAGATGTTGATGTGTTACGGGTTTCATTTCTACGCAAACACAAACATTTCGCCATACGTTTTGTCCCTTGCTTATAGTTTCAATCATAATATCACAAATTGTCACCTACATTGCTTTTATATGACTGAGAAATATGACTCGATGTATGGTGAGAAATTAGAGGAAAACCTTACCTTCGTTTAAAGTTGAATTCTAAAGAAAAAGATAAAAGTTAGTCATGAGGTTTTCAACGTTTAACTTAATATTTCATTTCTTAACTTTTGAAACGACCCCTTAATCATATTAGGATGTCAGAATGAAATAGACAGCGTTTAATAAGTATTATGTAATGTTAATACAGGTATTTTCTCTTTAAGTTATTAGAAGTCCATATAGGCCTAGTAGCATTTCATGACAGATCAAGAGTATTTTTCTTGTTTTAAAATATAGTTAACACCACGTATGTCGTTCAGATGACGTGTCATTCCCAGTTATGTATTGGTTTGATACGGGATATCGGAACTAGAAAATTTGGGAAAAAGAAGTAACGAAAATACGCAAGTTCCGAGACATCAGATCTTCTGTGATGGAGGTACGTTGAGTACTCTGTTAAATACTTGGGTGGGTACGAGATGTATACATACATGTATATTATAGACTAGCTATGTAAATATGAATAAAAGTTACTTGGGCAACTCTTGTATACAAATTGATGATGGCTAACGACGATACACATATCTGCCTGATTTCAGAATGTTGGAGTAAATGCCCTAGTACCAAAAACATGAGTTATTGGATTAGATTTCTGATGTTTAGTAGCAGAGATAGAACAAAAAAGTCTTATTTCCTCTACCGCAAACACGTATGTGATTTCATGAGATTTATTTTCTTGAATCAATAAACCGACTGACCGCTATGAAACGTTTTCTTGACATGAGACGTACTTATCGCGTTATCATCATATCCAACATTTTATTTTCTGATCAAAATTTGTCCGTTGTCTGTCCGTTGTCTGTCGACCATACCAAGCCAAATGTCCGATTTACTCACTCTCATCTCCACCTTGGCGAATTTAGGTGCAACTGACCTGTCATCTAATGGATCGAGCGAGTTGTCGTTCTTGACGAAAACAAATCTAAACAATCAGATAACGCATGTTTACACTTACAAAATGGAGTTGACAGATGAAAACAATAAAAAAATTGTTTTGTTTTTTTAATTTATGTGTGAACACTTGCTGTACACCTATGTCACCTTTGTATTTAAGGCATAAATTATGTATCAATGCATGTCTTTCAGATTTCAGCGTTTCTACTTTTGTTTTGATATCGTTCTCAATTTTGCTGAGTTTGTTCAGTTTATTCCAGCACATACCGTCCTTTATCGTCAGTTGATTGAGTATCTCTGAAGTTGATCGTAAACCTGAAAACTTTCTCCACATATCGTCTGTCTTTGTATTTTAGACAAAATACCATGGCAAAGACGACAACACGGGCGAACATGCCATTACTCAAACCAAACTGTATGTAGGGCGCGATTTGATTGTATATCTTGGAAAGTCAAAGCGCAATATTTTGAAGGCTTAGAAATCTGCCAAGAGGGAGATGAGAGTAAGCGAATCGGACACTTGGCTTGCGAAGATGGGGTCATGCACAGATATAACTTATGAAATTGATTGAAATGAATATTCATGTGAATAATATGTACTTCTGATAATCTAAGGTTAACAAAGATAAAGGGGTAAGTGTTTGTGCATAGAAAACCCTTCAAGTATCATTATGTATGCCTTTGGTAGATTCTTTTCTGTATAGAGATGAATTGATTGTATATTGTTTAACGTCCCTCTCGAGAATATTTCACTCATATGGAGACGTCACCATTACCGGTGAAGGACTGCAAAATTTAGCCCTATGCTCGGTTCTAATGGCTTTTGAGCAGGGAGGGGTCTTTATCGTGCCACACCTGCTGTGACACGGGACCTCAGGTTTTGCGGTCTCATCCGAAGGACCGCCCCCATTTAGTTGCCTTCTTCCCTGGGATAAAATACCCACCGGGAAGGGGTATATAAATATGTTTATTCACCTATCAAGGACCCTCAGGATACGAAAAAAGCTTACGTATAAAATTCCACATTGGTCTGACATTGGATCAAGGAGATATAGAAAGAGGAGTGACACCGATAATTTACCTGTATTCCGAATGATTCGGTGTGGCTACACAGTTATCACATTCCCATACCGAGGCTATCTGTCTTCCGTTGTCACTGTTTGACTCCAGCGAGGAAATATTGGTGCATCCTACAAAGTCAAATTGAAGATTCATACGTTTAACATTCACTTTAAAAACATTTTGAATGAGATTTTTACTTAATTTCTTATTTAAAAATCATTATTTTTATTATTGTTTTAAACGAATTACTTCTCAGTAATTCCTAATTTGATTGGAAACTTTGAATTGTCTTCATACCTTCAATATAGATCCATGAGTGATTGTCAAAATTCATGCAAAATGCATTTAACGAAACTTTAAAAACAGTTTTAACTGCGATTCGTTTTCATTCTTAATTTGATTGGAAACTGAATTTTGTCTTCCTACCTTCGATATAGATCCACGAGGAGTGTGTCTCCATGCGTCTATTTGTCCAGAATGCTCCTTCTGTTGACACGCTATCGATGAAGGGGTCCACCAAACTAGAGTTGATACTGTCACAAAAGTCCCTAGCAGCAAGCCAAGTCATCTGTGTGTTATTATCTGCAACAACTGAAAAATACAAATAACACTGCAAGTCACACGGTCATCAATAACGCACTTTCACTTAATTTATAATGATGAACTAAGTAAAGATAACGAACATTCATTAATCCTATAACAAATACCAAATGTCTATTGACGATATCATTCACAAATTTACCATTTGTTAGGAAAACTTCTATAATGCAAATTCCAGCGTTTAGCTTAGAAAGTAGTGATGAACCCATTTTGAATATATCGTCAAACTTCCGCCTGTAAAAAATCAATAGATAACAAGTAATGTATAAGATAAGCCGAACAACAAATGTAAATATCTTGCCATTTATTTATATTTTGATGTTTGAAACACTGTCGCTATAATGTGGATTTCCTATTGTTCAGGTGGTTTAAACAAACTTTACTTTCTATAATGATTTTGTCCTGAAAAACATACAAATAATTTGTGTGTATTACAAGACAACAGCCTGAAATTCAAATTTGTCCATGGCTTTTACAGTGTTTTACATTTTATATCTTTACAAATTGAAATAATAACTATTTCCTCATGAAAGTGAACGATGTGCGTATGAATCCTGATAAAAATAGTACGAATATTTTAACGATTAGGAATGTTCCAACAAAAATCAAAGTAAAATGTAAATATAGAAAATAAATTCCAGTTTTGAAAATACATGATACAAACAGCAATGCACACCTTAAGCACTTCACGCCGGCACACCTTAAGCACTTCACGCCGGCACATATAGAGCCAGACTTTCCCCCATAGTGAGACTTCCCCCCTGGGGGAAGGCTCACTCTAGAGCCAGACTTTCCCCCAGAGCCAGACTTTCCCCCGCGGAAGTCTGGCTCTAGAGTGAGCCTTCCCCCGGGTAGTCTCGCTCTAGAGTGAGCCTTCCCCCTAGCAGAATTGCTCTAGAATAAACCTTACCCCCAGGGGGAAGACTCACTTTAGAGTCATAAAACCCTCTTAAAGTCTCACTCTAGAGAAACACCCCCGCTTTCTTCTCCTCCTGCGCAAACTATGAAATAAATTTTAGTTTATCGGACAGGGAATTACCTACCTACCTAACCTATCTACCTACCTACCTGAAGTTGTACAAGTTTAAAAGCATAAGCGATATTTATACGCAGATAAGATTAAACATAAATTCGAAATTTCCTCATTTCATTTTTCAAACTTCTAAAACTAACCAAGGCATAGGTATTGTGTGGGTCAAAGTTCAATGTCTATGGGTCAAACAAAATGACTTATCAATTCCAATGTGTTTTATTCACCGTTTTCTTCTCTTGAGTTTATAGAACGACTTAAGGAGGTATGCTACACCAGAGAAATTTGATATGGATGAAAAGTGGAGGATATGTATAACAATATTTTGAAATTGTAAACTTTCAAATTTACTTTATTGAGTCAAAAAATGCAGTTTTAGTAGAAAGCAATCTGAGAAAAATTTAAAACCCATGCTGGACTCGAACACACGATGTACAGTTCAGCAGTCGACGTGCTTTTTTTTTTATTGCAGTCGACGTGCTAACATTCTGAGCTACTCAGCTAGGTGAGAATTCTTTAAATGATTAAACAAATATTGCTGATATTCATATTTTCATCCATGTTTTAAAAGGAAGTCAGCCATTATGATGATGTAGAGTACTTCCTTAAGCAAAATTATTTAATGCCCTGCTGAAAAAGGTCTTGGTATCTAAACAATCTCCATAAAGTGATAGTAGTTTACCAGGAATAAATGAAGGGGGAAGTCCTGCTATGGTGGGAAGTCTGACTACAACTAGTGATAGAGTAGGTCTTCCCACGGGGAAGTCTGGATCTAGAGTGAGACTTCCCCGGGGGTTCTCCTGCTCTAGAGTGAGCCTTCCCCCAGGGGGGAGGCTCACTCTAGAGCCAGGCTTCCGGGGGAAGGCTCACTTTAGAGCCAGGCTTCCGGGGGGGGGGGGGGTCTCATTATGGGGGAAGGCTCACCCTACAACACCGGCACACCTTAAGCACTTCACGCCTTCACGCCAGTACACCTTAAGCACTTCATACCAGCACGCATTAAGCACTTCACGCCAACACATCTTAAGCACTTCACGCCAGCATACCTTACATCATTGCGTTATGATTGATTGTATATTGCTTAACGTCCCTCTCGAGAATTTTTCACTCATATGGTGAAGGGTTGCAAAATTTTGGCCTATGCTCGGCTCTTACGGCCTTTGAGCAGGGAGGGATCTTTACTGTGCCACACCTGCTGTGACATGGAGTCTCGGATTTTGCGGTCTCATTCGAAGGACCGCCCCATTTAGTCGTCTCTTTCGACAAGCAAGGGATACTGAGGACCTATTCCAACCCGGATCCTCGAGGGATTTTTCAAAAATGAAATTTATTTCTTAATTCATTGACAACACAGGAAGTTCTAGGAAATGGAATATTACAATGATAAAAGCACATGCAAATTTATTGTAGATATTTGATAAATAAATTTCATTTTTGAGAGATGCCGCGTGAAGCGTTGCTGTTCATATCTTTATGAATGTTAAAAAATCAGGTATTTTTCGTATATTTACATTCTACTTTCATTTTTGTTGGAATTAGACGAACTATATTTATCTCTATTTATACGTGCATTGTTTACAACTGCAACGCATTCATGATTGCAACTTGTAGATATATCAAAGACACAATTATTGAAAATGTAAACATGTGTTGATAAGACATTGTACATGTGGTGTGCAGACCAGTTTTTAACTTCTTTGCAAAACGTTTCCTGTTATCAGCATAATGAACGACAAAACTTTCACATCATGCTTAATAACAACTAAACCACGTACAAACCTTCCATGTAACTTATCTTAGCTATCAAATATTTTTAAATGATAAAGTTACTAGGTGTCAAAACCTCGGTAATGTTCTCTAGATTTAGAATGTTGACATGTAAATAATTGAAAGTTTCCTTCATGTTCTATTATGGACACGCCTTACTTATGAATATTCATTGTTTGTTGTGTAATACAATGAAAGCTAACAGAGTTTGGAACATCCACTCTAGTTTATATTTGAATGAACTTTATCACCCTGGGCTCGTAGTGCCATTGTTACTTGAAACATTACCATTCTTTCTGGTGAAGAAACAATATTCAGCATAGAGACGGGTGCAATGAAATCGTTCAACTTCAATCAGAATAGCTCGACGGATACTTCTTTATTGGGTAATCTAAAGAAATTTAGATCTAAGCCCCAAACTTCCACCAGAGTTCTCACAAACCAAACTCTTCCACTTAGGCATTATGGGATAGCGATTTCTTAGGCCGCGTATACTGTGACGTCACTGTAGAATGACGAAAAAACATAACGTCAAACGTAAACAACTTTCAAAACAAGAACGTAAACATCAAGTTCATTACTTTACACAATAATTTGAACAGAGTCTCCCTACTTTTTAATGATCTTTTGATCATTTTATGTTTAAAATAAAATCCGTACTTTTATATTAATGCTCTTAATATTAATATCTTCAAACTTTTAACTGCGAACTACTTCTTTAGTGTAATTTGTCTGCGTGACAATCGTGGACTCACAATATACAAATCTGTATATTGTGGTGCGTCACATAGGAGAGGTCTATTCGTAGGTGACGTAATGAGGCCTCGACGGGGAGTTTGATCTAAGCCCGTGCTGGACGGATACTTCTTTAATATGTTTTACGGCGTTACCGTGTTTGAGGGCGAAGCAAAAAAGTTTTGACATTAGTATCTATATCCAAAACAGGACAAAAACAACCCGAAGTTAGCACGCGGACGGAGCTGTATCAAAGCATCCTAATTTTGGACATTTGATCCGCCTATATATTTAATTAACGCGGGAAATATAACGCAATCGATGTAAACAGTACACTGTGACGTCATATTCAGCGTCGTTATTTAGCAAATTTACAAACAAAGCGTTTGAACCACAACAAAAAACATGGCGTTAATCGTGGAGTGATTATAAATGATTAAGAAAATAAGATTTACATGCTTTTACGGATTTTATGTAACATCTCAGAACGACGTGAACTAGGGTAGACGAGATTCAAAATGGAGGAATACATGTCCACACGCTAATATTCGAATCGACGCCATTGGTACCAAACTTTTCAAGTTCCATAGGTATGGTTTAATTTTTCATTATTTTCCATTTAAACATGTATATACGTGTTACCTATAGGGAGAGCTCCGCTCTCACGGCCCTTTGGGCCGTGAGAGGGCTTCGCCCTCTATTAGGTAATCTAGAGAAGTTTAGATCTAACCCCGTGCTGGACGGATACTTCTTTATTAGGTAATCTAGAGAAGTTTAGATCTAAGCCCTAGTCTCGTGCAACCAGACGCTCTGCTTTTTCCGTAAGTATCCGAAGAGCAGAGAGTCTGGTAAAGATACGCGATAACGTTTGTAACGTCAGAACGAGGCTTACCAAAATTTGATTGGTTGATTCAACATACCTTCAAAATAACGACTACCGAAGAAATTTGTAATAGATTAAATTTACCGATTTACAACTAGAGTGTTCATAAAAACTTTTGTAAAAGGAAAGGATTTATTTGCTGTTCTACCGACGGGAAATGGTAAAACCGTTTTATCAAAATCACTTTAGGAGGCAAAAGTGAAAGTACAATTTCCAGCTGACAAAGAGCGTATTTTTTTTTATTGTAGTAATGATTTTCCCATTAATATCACTAATGAAGGATCAACTAATTAGCATCAAATTTCGGAATTGACTGTTTATGTCAGAGAGAATCCAACGGAAACTAAATTAGCGCTCCCTAGCGGTAACAGTTATTATCGCGTGTCTTTACCAGACTCTCTGCTCGTCGGAGGTATACGGAGACAGCCGAGTGTCTGGTTGAACGAGACTAATCTAAGCCCGTACTGGACGGATACTTCTTTATTAGGTAATCTAGAGAAGTTTAGATCTAAGCCCGTCTTGGACGGATACTTCTTTATTAGGTAATCTAGAGAAGTTTAGATCTAAGCCCGTGCTGGACGGATACTTCTTTATTAGGTAATCTAGAGAAGTTTAGATCTAAGCCCGTGCTGGACGGATACTTCTTTATTAGGTAATCTAGAGAAGTTTAGATCTAAGACCGTGCTAAACATTGTATGGTAATACGTTGTAGTATCTAAACCCATTATGAACATTACAGTTAAATTGTAATAGCATCCGATCTCATTCTGAATATTGAAGGTAATTTGTAGTAGAATATTTTCAAAGAATTCCTGATTGATTAAGTGTATGTCACAATACCGTCTCGTTTTTGGTAGGTCAAACATTTTTTTTTTATTTCTTCTCGCACATTAAACAAAAAACATAAAATAAAAAGAGGATTGCAGTTGTCAAAACATTGTAAAGGGAAGATAACGAACATAGAACAACCTCATAAATCCAATAAAAACACAGAATTAATACAAGGACAAACACGGATCCCTGGACATATCACAGAGGTGGGATCAAGTGCCTAGGAGTAGTAAACATCCCCTGTTGACTGGTCATACCCGCCGTGAGCAGACAGCATTCAGCCCAGTGATAGTTTGTATTTGCAAATTAGATCATTATACCGATTGACCTTTTTCATCTTATGTGAATAATACACAAGTCAAGTTATCAGGGAGTAAAGAAAATCACCAAATTGTTCGTCAAATCACCTTATTCAATCGGTACTCGTAAATACTATAAGTAGGGTATGACTTGTGAATATGACAATGTCTTATGCTTTCTTTGTGGTGAAACATTTCATTCGATAGTATTTTTCTAGTTACGTCTTTAAATAGAAACCCTTTTTCTATCTTTATAGTCTACCTTATTGACTATAGGCGCATCCTGTCCCATTTAGGCGTTCAGCTTATCACTAAACACACCTCAGACACAAAGAGGCTCTTGTCTCCAAATTTGGGTTCTGGTTTCATAAATGCCGATCAACTAATAAAACCATGCATTATAACCATAGTCAAAGTACTTGAAAAGAACATAACATGCACAATTTGTTTTGATTGTCTTTATATTTCACAGGGATCATTTCCATTTCTCACAATTTCAAAAGAATTATTTTCGTTAAGGACCACATGATCATAGTTGCTGGTCCTCTTCAAATCTTCTCTTTCAGCAGTGCTATATTCGTAATCATCCTCCGGAGGCATGTGACTGTAAATGTCTGAATCTTCGACCGGCCCAGAGCTCTTCTCCCATAAATGGTTATACAACTGATCTTCGTCATCCCCTGAGTTATTTTGTTCTGCAGTGAACTCTATCGTGTTTGTGTATAGATGAGAGTTTGTATACCCCTTCTCCTTGTCGACGTCCCCTAAGTGATCATAACATTCATTGTCCTGTAGAATTTCCTGTTTAATACTTTTCTGTTCTGGTTCTAGTACAAAGTAGTTGTCGTTAACCACAATTCCATTTGTGTTTAGTTTGGGTTCAGTCAACTGTATCTCGTCATAGGTGACTAGTTCTCTTTCATCTCGACTTCGGGGTCCATCCTGATCTTTATGGTGACATATTTTCTTTCTGTGGGAACAAAATATGGTACCTGTTTAGTGTTGCTGCTCAAACATCGGTAAGATTTAATTATAGTGTGTCAAGGTACGCTACATATACTGGTAGGTAGAAGATGTTTCATGGAGAATCAAAAAATCCGGAATTTAGAGTTTTATGTTGATTGCCTGAAAACATTTCATCTGATGACCTAAAGTCCGCATGGCGTTTTAACATTAGTCTATAAGACGAAGTCAATCAAAATAAGAATTATGTGAGGTATGTACGATATCTGTTCATGAAACAAGAGACAAAGCAAGGGAAAGTTGAGAAAACTTAAATCTTCGCTTACATGAAATCGAAATTAAATCTGTACAAAAAAATTCAAAAGCAAAATAGCAGTGGTGAATTTTGTGAATGTGCAATTTCTGTCAGCATAAAATAAATTTGATTATACTGTTACCTTATACAGAAGAAGGTGACGCCAACAAAAATGGATATGGCTACCAGACTGATCACAACAGCCACGATTGTCTGTGTGTTGATACCTACAGTGAAACGGACAAGAATTATAGCATGTTAGATGTATCATGATAGATAAAACGGAAGTTATATTTTTTCAAAATTCATATTTTGGAACGCATATACACGTTTTCAAAGCTAGGAAAACTTTAGCTGGAATTTTATAGATATCAAGACATTTGTCATGTTTTGTAAATTGATATATTTCCGTGAGTGCTGTATAATCGTTTTGGGGTATTAAAACAAAAACATTAAATCCCACGAACATGCTTATTGTCCTCTTTGGCGCCAAAAAAATGAATGTCATTTACATTATCTAGTTATTTTCAAAATAATGAACAGTTATTGAGAATAATCAGATTCATCCCTTAAAGATGAATACACTTATTGAGAATGGCATTTATTGCTGTTATTTGACATGCGTGTATAGTCCGCAATTCATTTTTTCTGGAATATTGACACTAGATTTAGGTAATAAATATTCATGAACATGCGCTCTCGGCTTTAAATATTATGGTTGGTTTGAAAGTCTAATTCTATTATAAGATTTTTATGAATTCTTTTTTTGCTGCGAGTTTCTTTAAAATTCAAATTCAAAACTTTTCATGGCAATTAGAGACTGGTGAAGAAATCTATGGACTTGCCTTTGTCAATAACACAATCTTGACTGTTAAAGTGTTGGCGGAAGTTTGTCAGAAAACAATTTGCTGAGGGACATTGTTATTTCCAAGTCCCTAGATCTGATATGGTTTGTTGAATATTTGTGGATACTATGTTTCTAATTGCTTACAAGAGGCAAGATCGGTATATAGGGTATGAACATGAGAGTGGCCCCATTTAGTCGCCTCTTACGACAAGCAAGGGGTACTGAGGACCTATTCTAACCCGGAGTCCCCACAAGATTTTTTTTTTAGGAAATTCATTAATTCCGACAACTTTGATTGTGGTTATATTTGTAATGTGTACACTGAACACTTTAGAAGAAGCACAGTCAATGTACATGATCTCCAATAACCCTAATATGTTTTTTTTATTTCAAGGGTATTATCTGGAAATTAGCACCGGCCTACCACGGTAGAGCGTTAATGTTGTCACACAATCCAGTTTACCCAGTATGCAACCTTATATTACTGTACATTCACTTTTATTCGCGTTCCAGAAATTTTCGTGAAGTTCGCGAGAACCTCATCGTCGCGAATATTTCTTGTCACAAACCAGTCTTTTACTGTTTCTCTTATTTGTTTACAGTTATCTCCGTCGTAGAAATTAGCCGTCGTGAAACACTTGATCACTGATAAATCGCGAAACGAAATGGTCGCTAAAAAAGTTGGTTTACAGTAATCAGAATTTACATGGCTTATCATGCACAGTTACAGACATGCATCAAAATAGTCACCGTGATCTTGATAATTTTCTAATGACGATGGCGTAACTGTGGATGTTTTCCCAGCTGTCGATGTCGATGACTCGGTAATTGAAATCATCGTTGTGTTTGTAGCTGATAAATGGCTAGATAAACTTGTAGATGATTGTGTCGCGGTGCTTGATCTTGGTGGCGCAATAGATGGTTGTTCTGGTGGTTGTTCTGAACTTGAGACTGATGTTAATGAGGTGGTAGACGATGAAGTTGATGAAGTATATGTTTCCGGTCGATGCTATCAAGTAAGACGATTGGTGAATTATTATCAATCCGGTTTTTTAAATTTATTATTCATATAAACAGCTTTAGCTATAATTCAAATTGTTTTTAGATGCTCTGGCTTTTGGATTTTCGGATTACCTTGTTACATATCGCATGTCTTCTCTCCGAGCAATTTCCGAAAGAACACCCGTCCCTGTTGCAGTTGAAGCATTGCAATAGAATAGAATTTGAATGTATACTGCCTATTGAATAAAGCAAAGTATACATTAATTAGGAATTCATGAATTTTATATGTATATATATATAGTTATAATCATTTAAGAGTTCATTGCTAATTCCATGCTTACTATAATTATATATTCTTTTTAAATAATAATCTGACATTCCTAATTTTAAACTGCTACTTGTGGTAGTTTTTTTTTTAACCTCCTATGTTTTTCATTATCTCGTTGATGTTGTCATCCCGTCTAGTAAGGAAATTATTCATGCCTGTTGAGTCGTTGACGTTTCTATTTGCGAGCTATAGAAATTATGAACCGAGTTGCGAAATACTCAGTCTAAAATGCCATGTTGCTAAATGCTAATTACTAAACACTGATTGTTGATAGATATCAATTGTTATTTGCTATATGTTAATTTCTAAATGCTAATTCAGGCTTTAAAGGACTGGTTCACGATTTTTGATAAAAATATTTTTATGGTAAACATTTAAAACCTAACTCATTTAATGTTGACAGCCAAAATTTTGACCTTCTGAATGAATGAATAAAAGCAATATTTTAGCCTTAAATCTGTGTTATGTAAACAAAGACTTGAGTCTTTTTATGCATACAAACAAACAAGTGAAATATTGATTTTGTAATATAAAACATCTTAATTTTGCATAGTTACAAATTTAAATTTCTAGATGACACATTTTACCCTGAAAATGCTTGAAATATGAAAGATACAATAAACAATAACATATCGCAATCTTTGTTTACAAAACAAATAATAAACTTTAATGCACTGTTTTCTAATTCTCGAAACTGGGTTTTTGCAAGCTGTCTAACTATTATAGAATCGTACATAGCTCACAGACGTAATTTCTTGGCATTAACATTAAGATCAGTTGCATTGTTATGCATAAACGCTTATGTCAATTGATTGTAGAAAGTTAAGTGGGATATAATATGATTTAATCAACATTTTCAATGTCTATTAAATCATTTCTTGTGAAAAGAAAAAGAGAGAGAAAAAATGCCTTTGAAAAATATTCATCATATTAAATGAAAAGGTGGACTTGAAGAACTGATTAAATAAGCTGCAATATTCAGTGTTATAAGCGACAACTTGAGAAGACATTCACCACTAGAACTCTAAATTAGTGATTTTTTTTCAGTCCTAGGGATACATCATTCTAAGGCATATTGGATGCTGAGTAGGCCAATCCCAGCGATGCAAAAGTCCAGTCTAACTGTTTCTATTCTTATAACGAAATACACAACGTACTTTAGTATGATCATCGAAGATAAAGTTCATTGAAAAAGAAAAAAGGTAGAATGAAAGACATACCAACGCTTGAAGAGATGAATATCTGTTTAGCAATCCCCGTCCACGCTATATCCGACGATGACGATGCTTGGATTCTGTCATGTACATCATCATCACCATAATACATATACTCTCCTTGGGTTTTACAATAGTTGAGACACCTAACCAAATCAAATGCTTTGCCTGACGTACACGTATCTGTAATCAATATCTGTTGCTAAATAATCATCAATGAGCAAACAAAATGTCTTAGATTTATCAAGTTTATTTTCGCCTCATACAAATTCCATTTTGCTGTGATTGTGTAATGGACATGAACATGAATTCTAATCTTTCACAAACAAGATCAACTAAATAAATCTCAAAATCAAACCCCGAAATCAAAAGGTGAAGATAAGAAATAGTTATCAATCTCATAATTCTTGTAAGGAATACAAAATGAAGAGTTGAGCAAACACGGACCCCTGGACACACCAGAGGTGGGATCAGGTGCCTAGGAGGAGTAAGCATCCCCTGTTGACCGGTCACACCCGCCGTGAGCCCTATATCTTGATCAGGTCATCACCGTTTCACGCCGGCATACTTTATGAAGCGAGTTAGCTTACCAATACCAGTACACCGACATCGAATGTTTGGTGTTCCAGAGCAACTCAGAGGTTGAACGTCATCGTTCCCACATGCAATAGCCAAGCATGTTTTGTTGTCAGTTCCCTCATTATGAAGGGCAAGATCTCCTGAAAAATAAAGAACTACTGTGGAAAGGTGCATTAATTACAGAAGCGTATTAGGGCCTTTTGGGGGTTTTTTCTTCTATGTCGTACGTACTAAGTCGTCCGGACAAAATAACTGAACCATATGTACATGCAATATACACGTGCACGATATAAGTAAGTCGTTCGTACGACTTAGATAAGTCGTAATATGAGACTCTAAGCCGTACATATGACATACCAAGTCCTAGCTACCCACGACATGTCGTACGTACAGTATTCTAAGCAATCACTCACATGCAGAGGGCGTATTTCGCTACAACAGTGGAGCGTAGCGGGAACGATAACTCTGGGTATAGAGATTGCATGCTAAGTTGTGCTTACGAAATTACTATTAAAGTCGTATGTACTAAATAGCTAAGTCGTACACGGACGAGATAATAAGTTGTACGTACAACAGCACTAAAAATCGTACGCAAGAGATAACATCGGTTTATTTTTAAACCAACCGTGCTTAATTGTAAAAAAAAAAAAAAAAAAAAAAAAATTTGTTTCAAACTTAGCACAAATTACATAATTTCATTGATACGCTCTTTATCATTCTTGTAAGGCAAAGTTTTAACCGTCAAACTACATGTATTATAATTTTCACAAGGATAGAGGACACAGATTTGAGTTTTACTGGATCATAATTAGTGCCATGAAATAGGACAAATTAATGTTACGAATTTATTGCAAAAAAAATTATGAATTTTATAACTCGAGGTCAAAATTACATTAATCCTGTGTGCACTGTTACTTTCATAAAATTCTGGATTCAAACCTAAAATTTATTATTTGCAATGCTGAAATTAACCTTCAAAGTTGACCTAAACTGTTTTCCCCTATTTTAGCACGCCTTTCGGCGTGAATTTTAGCCTTGAAGTCCTCCCTAAGGTCTGTGCTTAAATGATATTTTGATAGGCTGTAAACGATTTACAATCGATTTTTTTGGGACACCAATGCCTTGAGATCGAAATTCATAAAAAATGCAATAAATTAAGGAACCTATTTTTTATTTATTTATCTTTTTTTTTTTTTGTTGAAAACTTCGTTTATGATTATAGCCTCAGTTCTGGAAGTTACTGTATCTGAGGAAGTTATATCACCATCATGGTTCGAATCCACCTCAGGCCATACTTTTACATTATTTCTTTTTATTTTGGGGTAAAAATGTGTATATCATCCATCAATCAACTAGTTCAAAATGCATGTCATTATTCAAGGCAATTAGTGAAAACGAATTGTAAATTCCCTTCACAGAAACGCAATTAGTGGAACAATATCTTGAGATAGCAGACAGGACAATACGAGGACCATTCAAACTATAATGCAATTGGTTAAATAAAATAAAACACAGCTTCTTTATCAAATGATTTATTTCAATAATCCTTCAAAATATTCCCTTTTACTTTTACACACGTTTCAAGTATTTTTATCCAAGACCGGAAGGTGTCAGCATACTTATTCTGTAGGTACCTTAAAAAACACTGATGGACAGCACTAGAGTTATAGAGTCTTCCAGTTAGTATTTTCCTTAGTTTAGGAAAGAGAAAAAAGTCGTAAGGACTCAGGTCCGGCGAATATGGCGGGTGTTGTAACTCTACAACTCTTTCTCTCCTCAGAAACTCCTTTACATCTCTGTGTTTGTGAGCGGCAGCGTTGTCATGCAACAGATAAAGTCTTTGGGCGTCATTTACAGAAAACTTGTTTCCCTCTCTTCAATACCCTGTACTTATAAAACAAATCATTAACAGTCCTTCCTTTAGGTGTAGGAATTTGAACAATTGCACCTCTAGAATCAAAGAAAATACTGTACAAAACCTTTTTGGAACTTTGACATTTCCTTGCAATTATTGGTCTTCTTCTGCCTCTTTGAAGCCACATTCTATTATCCACCTTTCTTTGAGGCTCAAAATAATAAATCCAGGTATCATCACCTGTTATGATACTAGATAGTTTTCTTTTGTCACAGTTTTTAAACGATTTAAGTAATTCTTTCGCCATTTGAATTCTTGTTTTCTTTTGTTCTTCAGTTAGCAAATGAGGCACCCACCTGGCTGAAACTTTCCTCAGATTGAGTTCTTTAGTTAAAACGTTAGGTACAGTTCCCGTTGATATATGGAGGGCCCTGGCAATGTCTTTTACTGTGTATCTTGCATTCTCTGTTATCATGTATCCACAACATCAATGTTTCTCTGGATCATTACACATTTTGGTCGTCCTGTGCGTGTTCGATTTTCCAGACTTGTTTCTCTGTGTTTGAATTTCTTCATCCACCTACAACCTGTACTGTGTGAAATTACAGCAAGCATCTCCTTGTATATGTCTTTTAAAGATTTTCCTAGCAATACAGTTTCTCATATAGGCTCATTTTCATTTTCGCCTGAGGGGCCATCTTTGAGCTAAAAATCCCTCAGTGCAGTGACTATGCCGTCTTTGAAATGCAAGAACTTTATGAATACTAATGCAAAATGCGTGCGGTTATCCACAGGTCAGAAGGAATGAATGGAACTAACAGACCGTGAAAAGGAAAGAAATGAAATTCTACATATATTTAATGGTAAGCCATAGGTTGCAATAT
This sequence comes from Ostrea edulis, assembly GCF_947568905.1. Classification (NCBI taxonomy): domain Eukaryota; kingdom Metazoa; phylum Mollusca; class Bivalvia; order Ostreida; family Ostreidae; genus Ostrea; species Ostrea edulis. Next base: position 44,500,244 of record NC_079167.1, read on the forward strand.
TTAATGAATGACCTTTGTAATCATTTTGTGTTACCCACTCAATTAATTAAATACATGTGACACGTATTAAAGGGACTATGTTCACGATTTTTGATAGTTTTTATGTTAAACATTAAAGATATAACTCATTTAATGTTGACAGCCAAAATTTTGACCTTCTGAATGCAAGAATAAAAGCGATATTTTAGCCTTGAATCTGTGTTATGTAAACAAAGACTCAAGTCTTTATATGTATACAAACATGCAAGTGAAATATTGATTTTGTAAAATAAAGCATCTTAATTTTGCCTAGTCACAAATTTTAACGCTTAGATGACTCATTTTACCCCAAAAATGTTTGAAATGTGAAAGATATAATAAACTTAGATCGATATACATTTCTTTTGAAAATTTCGTAAACAATAACATACCGCAATCTTTGTTTACAAAACAAATGATAAACTCTCTAAAATGAGCTTCTGTGATAATGTATAACCTTAATTTTTATATGAAATCTTTTAAACACATTAGGCAGTAGATTTTGATCATTAACAGTGAAAAAGAAAATTTTGGGGAAAATCGTGAATCAGTCCCAATTAAAAATTGCTGTGTTTTTCAATCAAGAACTTCTTTGGGAAAGAGTTCTGTTGTTGAGAAATTTTAAATAACCCGTATTTCAGTGCTGGGGATAAATGTGTGTATTGGTGATGTTCTATGCAAAAGATACATGATCAAAGTTTACAAAAATATATGAAATACAGTCTACTCCGGATATATTGTTCATTATATCCAAAGTTCAATATATAACCGATGTTGAACTATAAAATTAAGTTATTGGGGATTTATATTTACTTCAATATAACAGATAGTTCAATATAAGCAACATCAATATAAGTGGAGTAGACTGTCTGCGTATTGCTGTTATAGATCTCTGGGTTTCAATTTGGGATTGAAATAATATTTATAGGTACATTGATAACGCAGAGTCTTGGAGATTTGTTTACTTCAATATAACAGATAGTTCAATATAAGTGACTTCCATATCGCGGAGTAGATTGTAGGCTATATACAAAATGATTGAAAAATGCGTAAACAATACATGTACGAGCATCGTAGTAAGAAATCTATTAAAAGTTTCCTCCTGTATCCAAGCCTGGCTTCGATTTCTCAACAACAAAAAATTCAAACTCATGTTCGAGTTATCTTTATCTTTTCATAAAGTATTCAAGGTTCGAGCTCCGAATGACAGATTTTTTTCACTACCTATTTTAAAACTGTGACGTAATTTTTGCGGGAAAACTTAATTTGGATATTGCAATTAGAGGATGAATTACATTTTCTACTGGAATGTACATTATATAATAATCCTAGAGGAGAATTTTTTAATAAGATATTAAAACCCTTTCCAAACCTAGTACTGCTTAACAATACTGATCTGTTTACATGGATTATGTCAAATGAAGATCCTGGGTTTGCTGTTTTATTATGCCAATATTTAATTGTAATTTTCAATACAAGAAAACAACATACATATACAATATAGTACCATGCCTGTATCACATGAATATGTGTTTTGTGTGTTTTTTATGTATTGATAGATGTGATGGCTAGCTCTCTGTTCATCATGCAGTGTAATTGTCTTTATTTTCCTTTGCCATGTGCTTCTGTGATATTGGACTTTGTCAATGTGCATTCTAATGCTTATCTGTGGGCTCAAATTGGTCGAATAAATATTCTAATCTATTCTAAGTTACTATTCTATTATAAAGTTCAGTTTTCTCCGTCTTCCTAATGCACATCTTTATTGCAATTTCATTGCCAATTAAGGAGGTATGCTACACCAGTGAAATTTGATATCGATGAAAGGTGGAGGATATGTACAAAAATATTTTAAAATTAAAAACTTTCATAATTACTTTATTTAATCAAAAATTACAGTTTTAGTTGAAAGCAATACGAGAAAAATTTAAAACCCCTGCTGGACTCGAACACGCGATCTACAGTTCAGCAGTCAACGTGCTAACCTACTGAGTTACTGAGCTATGCGAGAATTTTTTAAATGAATAGACAAATATTGCTGATATTTATATTTTCATCCAAGTTTTAAAAGAAAGTCAACCATTATGACGATGTAGAGTACCTCCTTAAGACATCGCACACACCAACAATCTGACATTCTTTTCTTCATAATGTGCATACTTAAAATAAAATGTACAGAACACTGCAAAGATGAGAAATATATTGTCCACTCATCCATTATCAATGCTCATTGGTTCTTTAAAATAAACCTCTCATTGAAACTTCAAATTCTTCGTGAATTATGTACAATAATACTTTATATTCTTATAGAAATGTCGTCAGTCCGTTCGACTCGGCTACTAGTTGCGTAGTACTTATGCTTAGGTAATATCGTCAATCGGCGATCCTCGAATGATTCCGTTACGCGAGGAGCTCCGAGTTGTAACAACACTCAGCATGCCGTATGTAAATTATGTCGCACTGACTATATCGTTCGTACATAGCAAAACTTTTTTTCTTTGCGAGTAATATCCTTCCTTAACTAATCAGCTAATAGCATTAACGTGTCCAAAGCTCCCAAATTAATATAGTTGATTATTTGATCAATCCTTGATTTTCTTCTTGTACCGCAGATCTGAACTCTTAATTTTCTCAGCCATATAAAAAAGTTCCCGATTAGATTGGTAATTTTGGCGATTTATGAAGAACCTCACCTGGTTTATAAATATTGTACGTTTTGGGGCCGCCGCAGTCCCTGAGAACGACATTAGGTGATTCACTGCAAGACATACTGCATAGACTGGAATCAATGGCGTTTGTCGTGATGGGGAACTCATTTAGGCACACACACCTTGAATCCTGAGGAATATAGGCCAATCTCATTTAGTATATGCTGGATGAAAAATGAATCGGATCTTAGGAATTTAGAGGTTAATTTTCAACTTCAAAGTTCTCGGAAAACAGGCGTGTCTGCAAAATGCCAAACGAAATCGAAAAGAAACAGAACGAAATAAAACCTACCGAAACGAAATACAAGTACAACGAAACGAAACAAATCGTATTACTCAATTCATGGATTATAAAAACTTCTGTATTTTATTCAAAGTTTTAAGATAGAAGGTCAATTTCTAAAGTTTGCAAAACCGATTACATAAATCAAAATACATATCGCCGCGAGAGAAAAAATCACAAGGGAGGGGGTATCGTGTCCATACTTCAGGTTCCCGTGAACCCAATCGCAACTACTCGGGTCTTTTCGGCTTGCCCGGGAAATGGTTTGTTTTTGTTTTTTTTGCCGATTGATTTCTATACCTAATCTAGATCATCGTTTGTGTGTACTCCCCATAACCTTCTGAATTCAAAGCGAGGCTTAAAGATGCAGGGACCATAGAAGTAACTTCAAATCAGAGTTGAAATAAAAATTTTCACTAACACAAAATTAAATGAAATAAAAATTGATTTAGAATAGACCTGTTTGGACTCTTCCTTGCGTGACTATTAGGCAAGTTGAATGTGACACGCGGAATGACCCCGATTCAATTAATCCTGATAAAGAGTTGTTTTCGTTTCGTTTGTTTGTTTTATTTCAAGTAAGGAACTCAGACAAACACATTTTCTTTCAATAACGTCCTTAATTTATCATCATTCGTCTGCGTGGACCCTGAGGTTCGTGAACATAAAGATATATAAGTAAGTGCGGATTCGCCTGCACAGGTGTACGTTTTCACCAGAGCCAATCAGAACATCCATCGGCTTTCCCGTCAAATTGGGCAAACAGACATTAAACTTTGTACACTGAAGCGCACTTAAGAGTACCGGTAGATGGTCCCCACTGGTTCTCAAGATCAAAGGTGGGTTGGTTGTATATTGTCTAACGTCCCCCTCGAGAATTTTTCACTCATATGTCCAAGAGCCGTCACCATTACCGGTAAAGGGCCTGCAAAATTTAGGCATATGCTCGGGGCTTATAGCCTTTGAGCAGGGGGGGGGGGGTCGTGGCACACCTACTGTGACACGGGATCTCGGTTTTTGCGGTCTCATCCGAAGGACCGCCCCATTTAGTCACCTCTTACGACAAACAAGGGGTACTGAGGACCTATTCTAACCCGGATCCTGCAATGATATTGGAATTCAGGTTGTAAATAAAAATGAGCATTTTTTAAAAGCAAAATCCAGTCAAAAACACCATTATTTGGGGGTGGAGTGGAAGGGAGGGGCTAGTCTTGTAGATGACACATGATAGGCGGAGTCATTTTTCTTACACAGAAATCCGTATATTCGTTTTGCATGATTCCAACCAGAAGTGATATTCATGTATTGTATACCTGAAGTCCAAAGAACGGGAATCCGGAACATCGCTGCTGACAGTGAACCACGGACGGGGACCGGCACGTGACAGGACTATTCAACAATGGCTGGATCACGGTCTCATTAAAACAGCCTCCACAAGAAACACAACAACAAAATCAAATATCGCAAATACACACAACCAGATTAATTATATCAGATCTATATACTGATTTACCAACAATCAAATGATACACCAAACAAACATGCTACGAGTTATTCTGAGTACGGCTTGTAGCTGCACTACTTTGATTTAAATCTAAAATCAGAACTTAATTTTTCAAGGTTTATTTGGATTTACTTTCGATGACAAGTTTTTATTAGTTTTTGCATTTCTATTTACATGCATTTATTCAAATTTTTTGATTGGTTAAATTTTTCTTATGCTACTAGTTGTTTGTTTGTTTGTTACGTTTTGTTAAGGATATTTTTTTTTTTTTTTTTTTTTTTTATATATTATTCATTTATTTCCCAGAGCCTACTCTATAACAATTTTAAAATAACTAACTAATATAATAGGGCAGCTGCCAGGGATGGGGCCCTGACTAAACTCCCTCAATATATAACAAAGTTTTTACTAAAGTACCACGCAGGGTACATATTAACTGATTTAGATGTACATTCATTGAATACATGAATTTCATTGCATGTCAGAGTAATATTGTCATAGTTGACATTTAAATATATAGGTTATACAGTATTCATATTGTATGATGATCAATGTAACAATGCCATAATGTTAAATATAATAAAGCTAGGAATTTTCTTAAAACATAATACCACTCATGCTGCCTCAGGGTCCACACACACACAAACTAGAGTCCAGAGATGACCCTAGGGCAGCCTAGCCGGGAGACCATTTTCTCCCAGTAGAGGTGGATTTATATCATACGTAAAACTACATTTACATAATTAAATACATGTTGTACGTGAACATATCGATTACAAATAAATACAGACATATGAATAGTAAGAAATATATGTACATTAATTAAAAGTATGTTACAATACTGATAATGTCTCACACATTGATTTAATTTTATTAAAGTTTATCCGAAATTCCTAATATAATGTCTATATAATTCGAGTTATGAGTGTTACATTTCTTAAGTACTTTATGATATGTTAGCAATTCATATTTTATATGTTGTTTAACTCTTTCTTGTGTTTCATTTTTGCTCTTGAGTCTACATAACATTTTGAATTTGTATATACGATAAGCAATGAAAGAAATTAAAATATTAAGAACTGATATTTTGTCATTTGTTTCCTGATAGAAGCCAATAACAATATGTTTCCAGCTAATTTCAAATTTTAATGAGGAACTTATCAAATTCCAAATATCTTTGACATTTGAACAATCAAATATTAAACGTTTACAATTTTCTGTTTCATTTGGACATGAGTTGCATTTACTGCTTATATCTTGGCAGCATTTACTTAAGAATAAATTATTGCTGAGCAAGTTGTTCAGAAGTTTATAGTTGAACTCTGCAACCTTTTTATCAAAAATATTTGCAATTTTATGTCTATATATTTTTACCCATGATGATTTACACTGAATATGAAATTCTCTTTCATAGAATGACTGATAAATAGGTGTACGTGATTTTTTACTGCATAAAATTTTGTAAAAAAATTTTGAAATACCTTTGCTTAAGTTTAATAGTTTGTTACCGTACTGAAAGCGAGGGATTATTGAAGAGTTTGTGATAAATGGAACAATTGAAAGATCATATTTTTTTATAAATTCTCTAAAGACTGAATATAAAATCTTATATTGGCAAATCCAATTACTTTTGTATTTTAAATTATCAAGAAACCATTTAACAGGTTTTAGACCACTTGAGTCACATATATCTTTGACATAGAGCAGATTACTTTTAATCCAATCAGGGAAATATAGTGTCTTACCTTTATATGTGAATAATTTATTATTCCATATTGGTTGTTGTAAGAATTCTGTAGCTGATAAATGCATTTGTCTCTGTTTACATTTATTGTAACATATAAAAATTTGTTGATAGAAAATTGGAAAGTTTTTGATTAAGCCATAATTTTTCAAATCTGTTTCATTGGTAATTAGAATATATTTAAAGTAAATATTATTTTTCAGACATAAGGATTCTACATATGACTTTAATTTTCCCTTTGAATTTAGTAATTTTTCAACCCAAGATGCTTTTATTGACATTAATTTTGACTCAACGTCTATCACACCAATACCTCCTTCATTAATGCTACGTATTAAAGTATTTCGTTTTATACGATCTGTTTTATTCCATAGGAACTTAAATATAAGTCTATTTATTGTTTTTATTTCTTCATTGCATGGTAAAGAGAGAACAGAGATTCTATATAAAATCTTAGATAGAGCTAACGTGTTGATCACGCAAGTTTTTCCAAAAAGAGTGAGGTTTCTTGTTTTCCAAGCCTCAAAAAGTTTTTCCATGTCTTTTATACAATTCAAAATATTATTTTTATAACAAAGTGTTTTATCATGACCGATGTAGATTCCTAAAGTTTTTACACAAGAGGAATTTATATTTATTCCACAAATATTATCCGTATAATTATGTTTTAGGTTTCCCATTAAGATACTTTCCGATTTGGATGTGTTAAGAATCATTCCCGAAACGGAACTAAATTTATTTATGATATCTAGAGCATTATTCATTGAGACTTCATCTTTTAAAGGGAGTGTACAGTCATCTGCATGTTGGACAATTCTAATTTCATTATCTTTGTCATTATTAACCATGTTAATACCTTTGATGCTATTGCTTTTTCTAATCTGAATTGCAAGAATTTCAGTAACAAACAAAAATATTATAGCAGAAATGGGACACCCCTGACGGATGCCCCGGGACATTTTACAGGTTTTTGATATCCACCCATCATTTTTCATTCTGAATAAAGGCTCTGTATATAAAATGTTCAGCCACTTTAAGAAATTAATACCGAAATTAAAGGATTTAAGTGCTTTAAACATAAAATTCCATTCCACTGAATCAAAAGCTTTTTGAAAATCAAGAAATAATAATATTCCGTCCTCATTACAATTTTCACAATATTCAAAGATATCAGCTATTATTCTTGCGTTTAATCCTATAAATCTACCTTTAATATATGCAGACTGGTCATTTGATATTAAATTATTAATTACTTTTTGTAATCGTCTTGCAAAAGTAAATGCGATGATTTTGTAGTCAGTGTTAGTTAAACTAATTGGTCTGTAATTTTCTAGCAAATTTTTATCTCCTTTTTTGTATATAATGGATAAAACTGACAATCTCTGAGAAAGTGGTAATTTATTATCATCAAAAGATTTTTGAATGGTAGAAAAGAAATGTTTTTTAAGTTTAGGCCAAAACATTTTATAAAACTCACTTGGTAGTCCATCAAGACCAGGGCTTTTATTATTTTTCATTGCAGAAAGTGCATCTGAAAACTCTTGTAATGTTGGGAATAGTTCAAGTATTTGTCTATCATTTTCATTCAGGATATTTTCAACACTTGCATTGGAAAAATATTCTTCTATCTTATTTTCTTCAATATCGTAAGATTTATAAAGATTTTCATAAAAAACACTCATTTTGCGTAATATTTCATCGTTATCAGTAGTTAAAGTATCATCTTCATTTCTTAGCTGTTTAATAGTATTGCATGTTTGCCTTTGATTCTCCAATCTTAAAAAGTATGAAGTATTTTTTTCACCCTTTTCTACCCAATTTGCCCTTGATCTTATTTGCGCTCCCTTTGATTTCTCATTTATGAGGTTTGATAAAGATTCCTCTAAGAAACGTTTTCTGTTCATATCAATTTCACTAGAGTGTAATATTTCAATTTCATTTAGTTCATTTTCAGCTTCTTTAATTTTTAGATTATATGATTTTCTGATTCGTTTAGAAAAGTTTATACAAAATGTTTTAATTGAGGTTTTTAATTTTTCCCAATGTGTATGTGAGTCATCATCACTATCTTGAAAGTTTTCCAAAAATGAGTTCATCGAATTTATAAATTCTTTATTTTCAAGTAGAGATGTATTAAATTTCCAATACCCTGGCCCACGTATGTTACCTGATATATCTAATGTAAGTTTTAAACACATGTGATCAGACATTCTAATACCATTTGAGTGAGAGCCAGGAACTCTCCTCACAGTTACATTATTTGGTATAAAACATAGGTTAGAAGATATGAAAATGTAGTCGATTCTAGAGGTTGGTATATTGTCACCATTGCACCATGTAAAACCTTCTTTATTATACAGTGATCTCCATACATCACTTAATTCAAAACTATTAATAAACTGTTTGAGTGTATATAAACTCTTATCTGCACTATTTTCATTGTCTAACTCACAATTAAAATCCCCTCCTATGACAAAATTTTCTTTGTTAATTGTATATTGATTACACCATGTTGAAATTCTTTTTAAAAAAGCATTTCTTTCTTTTATCTGATTTGGTGCATAAATATTAACAAAAGTGAAAACATTTTCTTCAAATTTTAGATTAACAAGAAGTCTCCTACCATCATTCGATCTATGTACATTTAAAATTTCAACAGGTAATTGTTTTCTAAACAGTATTGATACTCCTCTGCTATATTGAGAATCTGAAAAACTATGAATACTTTTTCCATGCCATCTTGAGTTGTAAATATGTTCATTTTTTTCTATGAAATGTGTCTCTTGAATAAAGATTATATCAGCGTTTATATCATTTAACCATGTAAATAGTTTAACCCTTTTTTCATAAGTGTTTAAACCTCTGCAGTTAATTGAACGAATTGACAAATTTTTCATTTCTAGTATGTCAGATACAAAGAGAGATAACTCTTACATCCAGTTACGATTTTTTACCACGCTGAGAAGCCGGGGCACTTGGTGTTTGGGTGCTTAGATTACGGCCGATCTTTCTGTTCTTGATTAGGTCCATGAATATTTTGCCGAGAGTGTTTTTCCCTGGCCATTTCCTCTGTGTGGTGTGTAGAGTGCCTGCTTTGTCCAAGCCTGACCCCCAATAGTCATCATACACGGCTTCGACGATGGTGCTCTGCTCAAGTTTTTATTAGTTTTTGCATTTCTATTTACATGCATTTATTCAAATTTTTTGATTGGTTAAATTTTTCTTATGCTACTAGTTGTTTGTTTGTTTGTTACATTTTGTTAAGGATATTTTTATGCTTCCATTGTTCCATTGTTTTTGTTTATCTCTCGCAATACAAATCAATATTTTGTAATATGTAGGTGGGGTTTTTTTTTTATATCAGGTTGAATACAAATTAAAGACATTTATTTTTTATATCTATATTTTGTGATATATAGTTTTTTTTTATGTCAGGTTGGAAGGTCGGTTGTTTTATTGAGAAATGAAACACATTGACACAACCTAGATTTAACATTACTGACAGCCTTTACCTATACAGTGACACAGCCTAGCTTTAACATTACTGACAGCCTTTACCTATACTGTGACACAGCCTAGCTTTAACATTACTGACAGCCTTTACCAATAGTGTGACAGCCTAGCTTTAACATAACTGACAGACTTTACCTACAGTGTGACAGCCTAGCTTTAACATTACTGACAACCTTTACCTATATTGTGACAGCCTAGCTTTAACATTACTGACAGCCTTTATCTATAGTCTGACAGCCTAGCTTTAACATTACTGACAGCCTTTACCTATACTGTAACAGACTAGCTTTAACATTACTGACAGCCTTTACCTATACTGTGACAACCTAACTTTAACATTACTGACAGTCTTTACCTATACTGTGACACAGCCTAACTTTAACATTACTGACAGCCTTTACCTATACTGTGACAGTCTAGCTTTAACATTACTGACAGCCTTTACCTATACTGTGACAGACTAGCTTTAACATTACTGACAGCCTTTACCTATACTGTGACAGCCTAACTTTAACATTACTGACAGTCTTTACCTATACTGTGACACAGCCTAACTTTAACATTACTGACAGCCTTTACCTATACTGTGACACAGCCTAACTTTAACATTACTGACAGTCTTTACCTGTACTGTGACACAGCCTAACTTTAACATTACTGACAGCCTTTACCTACACTGTGACAGCCTAGCTTTAACATTACTGACAGCATTTACCTATACTGTGACAACCTAACTTTAACATTACTGACAGTCTTTACCTATACTGTGACACAGCCTAACTTTAACATTACTGACAGCCTTTACCTATACTGTGACAGTCTAGCTTTAACATTAATGACAACCTTTACCTATACTGTCACAGCCTAGCTTTAACATTACTGACAGCTTTTACCTATACAGTGACACAGCCTAGCTTTAACATTACTGACAGCCTTTACCTATACTGTGACACAGCCTAACTTTAACATTACTGACAGTCTTTACCTATACTGTGACAGCCTAGCTTTAACATTACTGACAGTCTTTACCTGTACTGTGACACAGCCTAACTTTAACATTACTGACAGCCTTTACCTACACTGTGACAGCCTAGCTTTAACATTACTGACAGCATTTACCTATACTGTGACAACCTAACTTTAACATTACTGACAGTCTTTACCTATACTGTGACACAGTCTAGCTTTAACATTACTGACAGCTTTTACCTATACTGTGACAGTCTAGCTTTAACATTACTGACAGCCTTTACCTATACTGTGACACAGCCTAACTTTAACATTACTGACAGTCTTTACCTATACTGTGACAGCCTAGCTTTAACATTACTGACAGCCTTTACCTATACTGTGACAGCCTAGCTTTAACATTACTGACAGCCTTTACCTATACTGTGACACAGCCTAGCTTTAACATTACTGACAGCATTTACCAATACTGTGACAGCCTAGCTTTAACATTACTGACAGCCTTTACCTATACTGTGACAGCCTAGCTTTAACATTACTGACAGCCTTTACCTATAGTGTGACAGCCTAGCTTTAACATTACTGACAGCCTTTACCTATACTGTGAAAGCCTAGCTTTAACATTACTGACAACCTTTACCTATAGTGTGAAAGCCTAGCTTTAATATTACTGACAACCTTTACCTACACTGTGACAGCCTAGCTTTAACATTACTGACAGCCTTTACCTATACTGTGACACAGCCTAGCTTTAACATTACTGACAGCCTTTACCTATACTGTGACACAGCCTAGCTTTAACATTACTGACAGCATTTACCTATACTGTGACAGCCTAGCTTTAACATTACTGACAGTCTTTACCTATACTGTGACACAGCCTAGCTTTAACATTACTGACAGCCTTTACCTATACTGTGACAGCCTAGCTTTAACATTACTGACAGCCTTTACCTATAGTGTGACAGCCTAGCTTTAACATTACTGACAGCCTTTACCTATAGTGTGACAGCCTAGCTTTAATATTACTGACAACCTTTACCTATATTGTGACAGCCTAGCTTTAATATTACTGACAGCCTTTATCTATAGTGTGACAGCCTAGCTTTAACATTACTGACAACCTTTACCTATACTGTGGCAGCCTAGCTTTAACATTACTGACAGCCTTTACCTACACTGTGACAGCCTAGCTTTAACATTACTGACAGTCTTTACCTATACTGTGAATCCATGGTGACATCCTCTGTTGTTTGGCCGTCCAGTAATCTGTGACATTGTCTGACAGTTCAGCGGTGGGGTGTTGGATGAGGGTACCATTTCTCACTTGACAGAATCCCACGGCGTCATGCCAGTTCATCTTGTTCTCAGACACGACCCATCCCTGACAATCACCTAGATTACAAATAACGCCGTCTCCGATAAACTGTGATTTAGAGGGTCCGGTGACAAGAATTTTATTAATTTTCATTAAAGAATTCAAAGTCTACTTACTAATACCGAGGCTGATAAACAAAAATAAAATGGAATACATCTTATTTCACAGAATTCAGTTTGTTCATAGGAGCACTTCCCTGTTGTTCGCTATCTCTGGGGATTTTGGGGTGAATTTCCCGCGAGGACCTAAATTAATGTCATAAATATCAGCCGAGTAAACAGGAGTCCGTAAATCTCTACTAAAGTCAATAGATCTACACATTCTTCTGTGTTGCATTATATTGTAAACAAAAAAATGAAGTAGGAAATGAGTACACTTTTTCTCCTTTATATTCTCTGCGTTTGTTGCTCGGTAGATGTGGAATGGATCTCGTACATAAATTCTTACACACATGTACAATGCTACATGATAAATATCCCAGTCTGTTTCCTGTCAATCTACATGAATAGCATCTTTCATACGGAGTAAATTTCTACAAAACAGATGACAGTACATCCACTAATGACATCTTTCTTACTTCTTAATTCCTTCTCTCCTCGTGGAGAATAGGGCCATGATTGACTTGTTCATAGTTTCCGTAATCAACTTCTTTTTATGAGGTCGGGTGATTAGCCCTACGCTCAACCTCGTTGAGGTGGTTTTTCTGTTGGGGTTTTCCTTCCCTTAGATGACGGTCTTTTTAAGACTATTGGATGCCATCCTCCAGGTTTTACATCGGAGTGTCCTTCTCCTAGGTAAGCTGCCATCCCTGGTTGCGAATCTCACCTATCCGGGTTTTACATCGGAGGTTTCCTTCTCCTAGACAGATAATCATCCCTGATTATCGACATCATGTCTTGCCGGCTATATTCCCATAGCTGGGGCAAGGTTGATGAGTGCTAGGGCGTGTCCACACGCCGGTGGGCCTACACACTGCATCTATGGGGCCCTTGCTGCTCCCAGATCCCCATTAGTTCGGCCTGGTCCCGAGAGAGGCCAGTATCCGTGTGATGCCAACGTGGAGGCAATAATGGAGTCTTGGTAATGCAGAGGCTATGTACTGACAGGAGAGGCTGACGCACTCGGCTCTCTTTTCGCAAAAGGATGCTAGTCAGCGGCAAATACATGCACTAGACGCATATCACTACCCTGTGGTATATACCACCAACACACTAATGACATAATTCACTTTTATCTGTAACCATGGTAACAATTCGTGAATGATGATTATCTCAAGAGTTATACAAATGATTGTAGAATGAAGAAAGAGACCCCCAAAAAAAATGATAAAGAAAATGGATACCATCGGGAGAAAGAGGAGATCGTAGCAGCATTAAAATTTGTTTTGTTTCCGATCTACTTTCTAACCATTACAATTATTACGTACCTACAGGTGGCTTCCTAAATAGATAATACGAAGTGGCATCTTCAATTTAAGGAATCACTAGGTTACAAATCAAAAAATAGCTGTAATTTAAGATCAACAATGGAAAAGGGGAATTGAGACATAAAACGATTGTCGAATGTAAAAGTAAATAAGAAATGAAATCTTTGTCAACAGTGAAGCAAAATCGCTGCTATAAAAGAGGGATTTGTAACGATGTATAAGAAACACATTTATAAAAGAGGGATCTGTAACGATATATAAGAAACACATTTATAAAAGAGGGATCTGTAACGATATATAAGAAACACATTTATAAAAGAGGGATCTGTAACGATATATAACAAACACATTTATAAAAGAGGGATCTGTAACGATATATAAGAAACACATTTATAAAAGAGGGATCTGTAACGATATATAACAAACACATTTATAAAAGAGGGATCTGTAACGATATATAAGAAACACATTTATAAAAGAGGGATCTGTAACGATATATAAGAAACACATTTATAAAAGAGGGATCTGTAACGATATATAAGAAACACATTTATAAAAGAGGGATCTGTAACGATATATAAGAAACACATTTATAAAAGAGGGATCTGTAACGATATATAAGAAACACATTTATAAAAGAGGGATCTGTAACGATATATAAGAAACACATTTATAAAAGAGGGATCTGTAACGATATATAAGAAACACATTTATAAAAGAGGGATCTGTAACGATATATAACAAACACATTCCATCTCTAGGTGTTTTATAGGAACTATTACTTTCACTTTGCACATGAAGAATTCAGTACGCGTGGCACTGCGTAAACACTTAACTTGTTTCTTTTTATTGCATACTTCACCGTATCGAGTTTCAACACCACTACAGACATTAGGGCCAATTTACTACTTAGATATTGTAGATGTATAAATACTTGAATTCATAAATATCATTATTTACCGGTATGCTTAAAGGGAAAGGCAACCCTAACCATATATTTGCTTTTATGAATGAAGTATTACTTACTGATATCGTAAATGACAGTCTTTAACAACAAAAATCCTTGCTTAACAATTAAATCAATATTAATCTATCATGTGTTTTAAATTACCCGCCGCTAAGAGAGTGGCCATTGAAGTTTAATTTATGACGTCATGCCGTCTATTCCGGTTTATTTCATCAGCAACAAGTCATGAACAGTTAAGTTTGGAGCCCGTATAGATTTGAGCCCGTTTTTTCGCAAGAAGAAATTGAGAAAAGACGTTCGGTCGAGTCGCAGACAAGGCAGACGGTAAACGTTCTTCATACAAATGCCTTGAACCTCAACTTGTCATTACGCAAATGATGGATCCACAGTTTACATAGTCTTTTCTTTTCAAATGACTTGGTTGAGTCGGGAATTTCGAGAGAGAGAAAAACCCAACCTTTTTCACATATCCCCTTCGCATTAGTGTAATTAAGTGCTTGCCAGGAAGGCATTAACCTATTTATTCGTAAAATGTACCACATGCATATCTTTGATGATCTCACAGGTGCTTGGATTCAGGATTCCCCCTTCCGAATAAGCTACATGAGTTGATTAAATATTTTAAAAAAAATTGTTGAAAATATTTCTAATGCATGTCAACGTCTTGCATACCCATAAAGTCCAAAATACATGTAGTTCAAAATAAGCCCTTTTAAAAATAATACCCTCACTGGTTATTATAAGTTCTGTTATAATAACAAGTGAGGCTTATTTTGGACTTTATGGGTATGTAAGACGTTGTTGACATGCATTAGAAACTCATGTAGCTCATCCTGAACACATCTCATCTTCACCGGAACAGACGGTGTGACGTCAAAATTATTGATTTTTGTGGTCTTGAATACAAAAGAGTAACACATCATGGCAGCCTCTATAGATCGCGGGAATTTCAATTTTTGACGTTTTCAAATTATTACTGAAGCTTATCTAGGCTATATATCAACAGAATAGTATGCCAAATCTTTATCATACGATTAATCCTATCATTTATCATGTAAAAATCTTTTGGGTTGCCTTTCCCTTTAAAAACACGTTAGCAGGTGATATCAAGTAATTTAAAAACAAAATGTATCTTACTGTAAAACTCGTTTAGCGCAAGCACGGATACAACGAATTTACAGTCATAGCGTTTGTTTTAAATCCCTGGCTGTGGCGTGTAAAACATTGCTATATTCGATAATAGTCACAATATATTGAATATACATCACAAGATATTGGACATACATCAAAAAATATCGAACATACATCACAAGATATTGAACATACATCACAAGATTATCGAATATAGCAAAGTTTTACTCGCCGTACCTGGGAAGATTTTTTTTATATGTATTTTCGATTATAAAGAATTGGGATATAGCAAATTTCCTGATATAATTAACAAACTAATTTTCTTTCCTCCAATGTATTTTGTACCTGTTTATAACGAATTCTTTTCCTTACAAAATCATATTTATTCACATGTAATTCGTCTACCATTTATTAGATCGTCTCTACTTTTGTTTTTACCATCGGACGTACTACATACCCATTACATATTTAGATACTCCTTAGATATTAATGAATAAACCCATAAATAAACAAACCTATTCAAAAATAAGCCTATCCACAAACAAATTCATGCACAAATAACCCCACCCACAAACAAACTCATCCACAAACCAATCAATCCACAAATAAACACACCCACAAACTCATCCACAAATAAACCCATACACAAATAAACCCATACACAAATAAACTCATCCATAAATAAATACATCCACAAATAAACTCATCCACAAACCAATCAATCCACAAATAAACACACCCACAAACTCATCCACAAATAAACCCATCCACAAATAAACACATCCATAAATAAACTCATCCACAAACAAACCCATCCACAAACAAACCTATCCACAAACAAACTCATTCACAAACCAATCAATCCACAAATAAACACACCCACAAACCAACCCATACAAATAAACCCATCCACAAACAAACTCATCCATAAACAAACCCATCCACAAACAAACCGATCCACAAACAAACCCATCCACAACCAAACTCATTCACAAATAAACACATCCATAAACAAACTCATCCACAAACAAACTCATTCACAAATAAAGTCATCCACAACCAAACTCATTCACAAATAAACACATCCATAAACAAACCCATCCACAAACAAACTCATTCACAAATAAACCAATTCACAAACAAACCCATCCACAAACAAACTCATTCACAAACAATCCCATCCACAAACAAACCCATTCACAAATAAACCCATCCACAAACAAGCCCATCCACAAACAAACCCATCCACAATCAAACCCATCCACAAACCAATCAATCCACAAATAAACACACCAACAAACTCATCCACAAACTAACCCCATCCACAAATAAACCCATCCACAAACCAATCAATCCACAAATAAACACACCTACAAATAAACCCATCCACAAACTCACCCATCCATAAACAAACCCATCGACAAACAAACTCATCCACAAACAAATCCATCCACAAACAAATCCATCCACAAACAAACCCATCAATCTCCCAAAGGGTGTTGGTAATAGGTATAAACTACCTCTTTTCCGAGTGTAAAAAACAAATGGCATGACAAACCGAACCATATTGCTACTTCAATGTCCAGTGCGCATGACCTTTGGACCCCAAAATCGATAGGGAACATCTTCATCCCATGGGTAGTCCATATGTATGATATGGTGACTGTAGGTGGAAAGGATAACGCTTTAGAGCCCGGAAACCATATTGCTACTTCGATGTCCAGAGTGCTTGAGCTTTGGACCCCAAAATCGATAGGGAACATCTTCATCCCATGGGTAGTCCATATATATGATATGGTGACGGTAGGTGGAAAGGATAATGCTTTAGAGCCCGGAAACCATTGCGTCTACAGACGAACGGATGGACAACCCGATTCCAGTATACCCCCCCCCCCCCCCCCCCACAACTTGTTGCGGGGGGTATAATTAGGTTTCATATTGTTATGTAGCTAATACTATGAAAATATGTGTATATCTTCATGTAATGATTACTGAAATGGATTATTGCAATACTCTCCAACAAATGTAGGGATCAACTCCCTTGAAACCTTGTTTTTTTTTAACAACACTTACCATTTCAAAAGTTTTAATGACCCGATTTTAAGCTACAATTTACATTTCTATACAGATGCACAAATTGACGTTTATTGATTCTAGGACTCGTATCTACACACGCCCAAAAATGGGTTATGCCATATATAACCATATCAACTTAATTATAGGTCACAGTGACCTTAATTTAGGGCGCAACACACCTTCTTTTAAAAGATGCATCAACTGGCCAAGTTTGATGATTCTAAACCAAATAATTGTCAAGTTACGAGTCGGGCAGGATTTTGCCATATCGCCTTAATCAAAGGTCACAGTGGCCTAACTTTAAAGTGCGACTCACCCCCTACCCAAGATGTATCAGCTGACAAAGTTTGATGATTCTAGGTCTCATAGTATTTAAGTTACGAGCCGGATACGAAGCGGGACAGACGGACGGACATGAAGCGGGGCAGACGGACGGACATGATTGCCATACCATAATACGTCCCATCTAAAGACGGGCATATAGAAATCGGAACTGAATTTCTGTTAGGGCCAAAACCTGATCTACTGCTGGTTAACAGATCAATCTGCACGCAAGTAAAAAGAAAACCTGTAAATGTTCTTAACAAAATCTATTTGCAAAATGGCATACAAAACCTATGTGATAATCAGTAGTACTACATAGTCTTCATTTTACTACATCAGTATAGCATCATGTAAATACGATAATAAATATACAAATCACACGAAACAGTCTACCATTATCAGAATGTGCATTATCAACACAAGAATGGCGACCTCTAATACACACATATGTATCGTGATCAGATGAAACAGAGATTAGGACGGGGTTGTTCAGAACCTTGGTCAGGCCTGTAAGAATATTTCAGAATCTTGTTTTTCGAAAATCAGTTGACATTATATCATTTTTAAATATGATTCAAATCGTCACACTTTGAACAAGCCAAAGGTATATACCAGCCACAAAATCTTATTTTTGACTTGAGTCTATTCTCTGATCATGGAGTCAGACCGGGCTGGTTTAAGCCAAGGTTTAGAACAGCCTACTCTTAATCTCTTCACACAATGGTGAATATCTATCATCACTAGCACTCAAAGGGGGGAGGAAGTGGCCAATGACCCAATGTCATGTGACCCTCATACCAAGATCAACAGGCAGATAAAGAAACGATAAAATAGAAAAAACTTTAAAAATCATTATGCAGGATACTAGTGCATTTTGTTCACAGCTAAACATGAATCAGAAATTGTCTCTGGGAACAAGGGTGTTCATACAACTCAACATAAACGTAACAATTTAATCAGTTTCATGCTGGCATGAAATACACATCTTAACAATAACATCAACAGAAGAAATAGTGATTTTTCAACTGTTTACTTTTGCCCAGTATAGTTGTGCTTTGGTTCCAGTCTAGTAGTGCTTTGGTTCCGGTCTAGCAGTGCTTTGGTTCAGGCCCCAAGACCATAAACTGAGAATAGACTTAAGTTAAAATATTGATTACTTATATCTGAGGATTTATCTAGTGCAGATGTTTGAAAAACTGCAGGTTTATAAAATAAAATCAAATGCAAACATATACTGAAAATTTTATTTGTTTATGGAAATTATTTCCAAAGTTAGCTGGATTTGAAATTTATAGACTTAAGTCTATTCTCAGTTTATGGTCTTGGAGCCTGGTCTGGTTGTGCTTTGGTTCCGGTTTAGCGGTGCTTTGGTTCTGGTCTAGTTGTGCTTCGGTTCAGTATGTCTGTTGTTTATTAGTACTAATCAGTAAAAACAAAACATACCACCTAGAATCAGTGGCATCAGGAGCTCTCTGTACTATACCTAGACAAATCAATAGTCCGGCAGTGATCTCAATTAGACCATACTCGACTTTGCCAGAAGTGACCAAAATATCTTGCTAAATGAACAAATACAGTACATAAAAAGGAAAGCGGCTACTTCAATTTAACCCAACATTTTTGATTGATCAAATTCTGGAAGATGCTCCATTATGTATATCCACAGAATATATCCACTGTATGTATCTTCATTTCACGTATATGTTAAGTAAAAAAAGAATTCAACAGACAGACAATGAATTGATCGTACAAATCTAACAGTGACAACAAAACAACACACAGCTGCATTCAATCATCTACACGTAATATCATAAAAAATAAATACAGGAAACAAAATCTTATCAGAGGCATTAGTGAAAGCTACATGTACAATGTAGGTGCATGACTTGGTAAAAGTTAGTAAAATATAATGACGTCTTTGGATGATACACAGATAAAGAACGCAGACATGTTAACTATTCAATATGTCTCTCTGGGAGATTTCTGTACTATTTCTTGTAGTTTACCCGAAAAAGATATTCATCTATGATAAGTTGTAAATAACAAATACCGTATTCGTCCTACTGAGCGTCTGTACAATAGGACGAATACGGTATTTGTAATAATGACAGGCCCTCTGTAATGTGCTCAAACTGCAACGACGAAAGTTGTACGACTTTTGACGCGGGCAGTTCCATCCATGATGTTCACCTTAATGCACTTGTGATATTTATGTATGTATGTATGTTTACACCGAATAAACATTTATTTATTTTATCAAACAATTGTCAAACGCGTGTATTTAAAAAAAAACAAAAAAACTTTGACATTTTTGCAGCAATCCTTTAGACCTGATAAGATATCTATTACACTGCAAGTCACTGTCACCTAACAATACAATGTAAATATTAAAAACTGTAATGTTTTTATAATAATTTAGATCCTGTAATGTTTTTATAATAATTTAGATCCTGAAATGTTTTTATAATAATTTAGATCCTTTATCAATGGACATGTTCTTCTTTAATAAATCTCATTACTCTAGTCAGTCTCCCATTGAAAAAAAACTGAATATACCAACCAGATGATCTGAAATCTTCAACAATGTCAATGTTAACTGGAGAATGACTTATCTGTGCTCTGTCTGCGAAATTCAAACACATAACCACAGTGATTAAAATAATGGGATTAGGGGTTTCTGTAATTAAAGGTGTGAAAAAACTGTGCACGGTGAGATTTAGGTGTGTTGGCAGTTGGGAGACAGACTTTTGGTAAAAGTTGTCGAAATACCAGACTTTAGAAAGTCATAGTAACAATAAATCTAGTATACGTAATTGAGGAACAAGTTTCAGGAAAAACAAAACCTCTCAAATTCAAGATTAAACAGATTTTGTAGAGTTGGTTAAAACACAAAAATCAAATAAATCTACACTTACGCAGCGACATGCACGTATCTGAGAAAGATTTTACAATGAATCCCTGAAAATTTTGGAGTCCGAGTTTACAGAACAGCAGTTCCGAAGAGCGAGTACATATAAAACAACTCATACCACAAAAGGTCTGTATAAAACTCGCACTGCGTACAAACATTACCCAGAATCAACACCATACCCTAAAGACCCTGAACTTATGGACAGATACGGACACAGAACACGTTAATCATATCTACATTGTATAAGCTATAAATAGAAAATCAGGAGCTGAATAAAATAAATAGATACTGACAGAGTCACCGGCTCTGAAGGCATTCAGATACATGTTTATCAAAACTGTGTACATGTAAAGGTTTTCTCAATGTAGAAATACTGTACTAAAACAAAATATAAATTTGCCCTAAAAAATGGTAAAGAAATGTCCTACAACAGATGGAGTTTACATTGCACATACCTTGTACCTCACACGTTAATGCCGAACAGTCGTGCTTCATCAGAATATCAAAAATAATTGTTTAAAGCATTCAAGAAAATCATTAATCAAAATAGACAAAGAGGTATTGTTTTAGGACTTAAGTGGCTTGATTCCTAATTAAGATTCCTAATTAAGGCATGTGTTAATTGGCTTTGGCTTTGGTTCCGTTGGAAACAGATCCGTTGGTCTGTGGTTTTTTGTACGCGTTTCTGTAGAAGTCGGCGAACATGACGAGGAATATCACAGCATAGGCGAGGATCCAGTAGACGAACAGCGTGGGGTAGTTACAGTCCATAAACAGAAGCTGTACCGAGTGGATCGTCACCAAAACAAACTGTGTCTGTCAAAGAAAAAAAGCATGAATCTGTCAGAACACATAAATAGAAGCTGTACCGAGTGGATCGTCACCAAAATAAACTGTGTCTGTCAAAGAAAAAAAGCATGAATCTGTCAGAACACATAAATAGAAGCTGTACCGAGTGGATCGTCACCAAAACAAACTGTGTCTGTCAAAGAAAAAAAGCATGAATCTGTCAGAACACATAGAAGCTGTACCGAGTGGATCGTCACCAAAATAAACTGTGTCTGTCAAAAACAAAAAGCATGAATCTGTCAGAAAATTCAGAGATTTTTTTTTCCATTTCAAATGAAAGCAAACTGCAATGTTTTGATTAAAGTTAAAGTCTTTGTATTTATACTGATATGCAAACACATGTATCTATTTATCATGGATTCCAGAATATAAAGCAAAAATTGACAATTTTTTGGAATAAACAGTGATTGTAAAGTTTACACGGCTGTCCTGTTACCCAACTTTTGTCATTAATATATGAAAATCTTCCAACATAATTATAAAACATATACATCTGAGTCAAACTGCACTCCCCCACGAAATAGCATCAACTAGACATTTATCTGAGACTTACTATCTGCATGGAGGTCATGTATTTTTTCCACCACAGATACTTTTGGTATTGCGGACCGAGGGCAGCCATGCCATAGTAAGTATACATCACTAAATGTATAAAGGAATTCAGCATGGAGTGAAAGGTTCCGAAACCACCTACAAATACACAAGGTCAAGGTCAAATTCACGTCTACCCAGCAAACTAAAGCAAACCTTTAGGCAAGTCAACTGGAACAGGATTTTCAACGGAAGTGTTTTCGAATGGGGTCCATATTTCTCCTCACCCATTTAAAATTGACCGAAGATAAAAAAAAAAAATTCCAAGGTGTCAAGTTTTGAATTAATCAGAAAAAATCTAGCAAAAACTTATTTTTACATAAAATTAAAAGAAAAAAAGATACATATAATTGTTTGTATTGTGAAAAACTATTGAGCTCATTCTTTGGAAATGTTAATTAATTCAAGGTTAATTGAATGATTTTGTTAAAGGGAGAGTAAAGGTCATTTTGTTCAAATTTTTTGAAGGAATTAAATTGTGTTCAAATGACTCGTACAAGTCATTTTCTGTTAAAAATTACAATTTTATGCATTTATCTGCATTTCTTTCCAAATTTAAAACGATTATAATCTTCAAATTATGTCCCCTGAATTCTTGCTTCCTGGACAAAAATTCAATCTGCTATACAACAAGTTGGCTCCTAGTGTAAAATTTGACAAACATGCAGTCATTTCAAAGTTGAAAAATATCATTCATACATCTTATCTAATTATAATTAGAAAGGAATAAGATGATCTGGAGTGAGAATTTTTCTCTCACCAAAATGAGCTTTACTATCTCTTTAATTAGTGTTTTGAACAGATCCATTACAATGTAGTCTACTCCAAGAAAGAAGCCATTCTGAAGTCATTCTAACAAAATAAAGTTCTATTGCTTTGTAAAATACAATATTCTATTTATAGTGTATGATGCAATCTTAAGCAGCTATCCTTGAAAAGGTTGATATCCTCCATTTTAAAATATGTACGACACAAATAAATCTATTAATTACATGAATGAGATCCAAGTAAAATGTTATGGAGAATCACTCTGAATTTTTCACTAGCTTGTGTGGGTCAGTCAGTAAAACTGGAATTCTAAATAACCTTCAGGGAAACACTGTAATGTATTTCTTTAACTTTAGAGGAATTAGAACGGATCTTCAGACCGTCTTACCTCCGACAAATTTGACACCAAACCACCAAGAGGCAGGCATTATCCCGTGGTGAAATACGTGTAAAAACGAAGCCTGGTTAAACTTCTTCCTCATCACAAAGAAAACCTGGATAAATTCACGACATTACAAGGATTATCCAATAAATTGTTATTCAACAGACATATATCATCAAAATACCAACATAAACATATCTCATCAAAATAGAGGCAAAGGCAGAACCTCTGAGTGCCAACAGAACTCACCGTGTCAAAAAGTTCAATAAATTTTGAAAAGTAAAACATCCAACAAACTTTCAGCATCTGAAATGTATAAACAACACCATGTTGAGTAAAACGTTCACGTCTTACACTGGGAGTTCATCCTAACAATCAGTCAGACAGTCGTTTCTCGATCAAATTCCTTTTTCTCACTATACTTGTCCTATGGTTTGCTGTTGCCTCTCGTACGAAAACTTAAAAGAGGAATAATACTGTACCAATAGATTTGAAATATTTCATCTGACCCGCAGCGTGCTGGCAGACAGACGAACTCTGCCTTCCTATTCTATTACCCCTCAATACGTAATATTATTATACATTCATTGTTTGTTCTCACCCCTCAATACGCAATATTATTATACATTCATTGTTTGTTCTCACCCCTCAATACGTAATATTATTATACATTCATTGTTTGTTCTCACCCCTCAATACGTAATATTATTATACATTCATTGTTTGTTCTCACCCCTCAATACGTAATATTATTATACATTCATTGTTTGTTCTCACCCCTCAATACGTAATATTGTTATACATTCATTGTTTGTTCTCAGGACCTTATGGAGTAAAGATAGAGTATAAAATGCCAAATTTGGAAACAATCTTGACCTTTGATTAACCTTTGACACTAATCTACACTAAATATAAATACTCTCACAGTACAATGGGTACATAAGTAAATGAGTACTGTGTATCACAGTAAGTATAAGTACTGACCCTCGTTCCACTCTCGGAGTAATCCACTGGCTGACATCTCAAGCTGTAGCCATTTAGCCAGCCTGCCAACAAAAACTGGAGAGAAAAAAATCAGATTACAAAGAACTGATAGAATAGCAATCTACATAAAGTCAGGAACATCTAGAAAAATAAGCACAAATAATACACTGAATAATAGGCATGTTTGTGATGCTGTCCTCCCTTACATTACGTAATAACAAGTATATTCAGATATTTACCTCCACAAAGCAGTACGTCGACAGCAGAACCATACAGAAGTTATACACAATTAGGATTGTCTTCAGCTCGAATGGTTGTCTGTTGGCCATGATGGTGGGACCCATCTTAACAAACATAAAGTAGGCGACACAGATGATGAGGCTCGGCCAGGGTGTGGACATCATGAACCAGCCCTCTACCCGTGGGTCTGAAAGAAAAGAATAAATCAACCAACCGCGGGTCTGAAGGAAAAGAATAATAAATCAACCAACCGCGGGTCTAAAGGAAAAGAATAAATCAACCAAACGCAGGTCTGAAGGAAAAGAATAAATCAACCAACCGCGGGTCTGAAAGAAAAGAATAAATCAACCAATCCTAGGAGACCAGTGCAGCACACTCCCCTATCATAATGCCATTTCATAGCTTTGCAGTCTGCTACACTCTTGCTAGACTTGCTCAAGTCTCTATGTTGGTTTTATTGTGTTTCAGAAGTCTAATTATCTGCTCTCTACCATACTTAATTATCACCAAACATATGTTTGGCATTATTAAAAAGTATTAAAGAGAGCAATGATTATTAAACATAGAGACTTGAGCAAGTCTACAGTCTTCAGTGCAGCTGTTTGTCTCTTGTAGCGGTTGGTCAGTAGATATTCGTTACTAAATTTGAAAACTTGTTTATTACTGAAGAGTAAGAACGGCAATACAACAAGACACGTATCCCTAGATAAGAACGGCAACACAACAAGACACATATCCCTAGATAAGAACGGCAACACAACAAGACACATATCCCTAGATAAGAACGGCAATACAACAAGTCACGTATCCCTAGATAAGAATGGCAATACAACAAGTCACGTATCCCTAGATAAGAATGGCAATACAACAAGTCACGTATCCCTAGATAAGAACGGCAACACAACAACACACGTATCCCTAGATAAGAACGGCAATACAACAAGTCACGTATCCCTAGATTGGACACTCTAGAAGAAACCATGTTTATATACAATGTAAATTTTTTTAAATAAATGGCTTCCTTTCATTTTAATTCTGTTTTCTGAACTAAACTAGAGTATCTACAATGTAGGTTTTTTCTCTATTAAGTACACTAATGACCTTTAACCTCAGACCTTTAAATCAATAGAGTTCTATTAAGTACACTAATGACCTTAACCTCAGACCTTTAAATCAATAGAGTTCTATTAAGTACACTAATGACCTTTAAATCAATAGAGTTCTTCCTCCCTTGATAACAATGCTATATATTAATTAGCTAATGTGAAGTATGAAATTGATCAAGCAAAAAATGTGGCCTGTAGTGTCTACAATCTCAGCATTATACAAACACTCTCGCACAAATAGTCAGACACTTTACTCTGTCCCCACTCACAACAAATTGTGAGGGAATACAAAATTTCTTTACACAATTAATGTGTAAAAAAGCATTAAAATAGAGCATTGGGCAAGTCTTATACATGCATTTATATTCAGAAAAACTTACCTGCCTTCTCCATCAGGTTATTGTACATCTTGTTATAAACTTACCTGCCTTCTCCATCAGGTTATTGTACATCTTGTTATAAACTTACCGGCCTTCTCCATCAGGTTATTGTACATCTTGTTATAAACTTACCTGCCTTCTCCATCAGGTTATTAATATTATTAGTAGAAGGTCTTCCGTTGTTACGGAAGACCTTCTACTGATTGTGCTGGTTAAGATTATTCTTATTATTCTTTTTTTTCTCTTTTTCCTAGACGCTAACTTTGTGGCTTCATATCTCGCTCATTTTTGCATGGATTTTGCTCAAATTTTCAGTGTTTATAAACTTTACAGAACAATTTTGAAATCATGTACTACATTTCAGAAATTCCCTTCTGTTCACGAATTATTCCCCTTTGAATGAAATTTTAGGGGCTTTGGTTTCTAGACAAAGGCTCCGAGACTGTATAAGCTTGAGCAGAAAATGCATTGAAAATGAAAAGTAGGAGCATTGTAGTTGTGAACATCGTTTTTTGTTTTTTGATCACAGCGTTCGAAATGGTGGTTGACAGGGTTAAAAAATTAGGACGCCTAAAGGAGCAAAAAATTACACATATTTTCCTTTATATCTTTTAAACTAAAAATATTTTGTTAAGACGTGTAGAACAAAAGTTGTGCAAAATGTTAAGAGCTTTCTTTTGATATCCCTAAAAAGGGGCTGGGCCCTTAAATTAGGGATCTGGGGATCTTCAAAGTTTTCGCTTTATAACTCAAAAACGGTAAATATTTCGATATGGCTTTCGCTGGAAAAGTTGTTCTTTAACATCTTATTGATCTCATAAACATAATATTTTGCTCGAGTATTGTGTTATATATGAGTAAAAAGCTTGACCCGCAAACAGGTAACCGTATCATTAGGTACGTGAAGGGGGGGAAATATGCGTATAACTTAAATAAACTTGCTTTAATTGATAAATCTGACTTCATGAAATGCTAATATTCTTTTAAAATAGGGTTTTAACTTGATCTATGGTTCCTTTAAAAATCATCTATCGACAATTTTCTCTTCTTTTTTTTTATAATTTAGTAGCTTTAATATATTAACAATCGTTCCAAAGAAAAAAAGAGGAAAAGGTTATCTCTTTTATGTTTGTTATTAGAACAACGATATATTTAATTGAAGAAACAAACCTTCAAGCATAGAATAACTCAGTCATTAACTACACGCATCTTACATACACCACGGGGTTTGTTTTTCTTTATATTTACGTAACCGCCTCGAGGAACATCGTGTGTGAACCAGGGCATGTACACAAAGTAAACATTGTCGTCCTAAATATAACACAGAATGTTATGTTTTTGATCATATTGGATTTTTCGAATAATTCAGTCTTTCCGGGGATGTATATACATGTACTTGTTTATACGTCCCTGGTCTTACGTTTGATTTGTTTTAAATTCAAAACTCTAGAGCATTGAGTCAGGCATCAATTTTAAAATCTGCAATTTAATATACAGTTCGTTTCTCAATCATGTTTAATTGAATGTGTGTTTAATATCGGAGATTCATCGCTGCTGGACTAGCGATCTGTGATTTCACACTACTTTAACTGAACACACAAGCTTTACTCAAATTCTTCGTTTTGAAAAAGATAATGGATACATTTTACAAACATAACGAATTATTTCTGAACATGTTTTGAAATCAATAGTTTATAATCATGATTAAACCAAATCTAAACATGCGTATAGAATATTCAGAAACCCATGGTCGACCAGTGTCATTTCCAATGATTTGTTGTTTTATTGTTTAAAAACAATGACTTTGATTAAACATTGATTCAGAACTCCTGGTCCAAATTATGTAACTTCGGCACGTGTCCCTGGCGTGAAATTCATACGCGACTTCTGTGCGCACTGTGAACATAATATACCTACATGTATTTACGCAGATAGATATTAAAGTTTAATAAAATATTCAAGATTTGGGAGCAATTTATTTGATTTGTATGTATAAATAATTCAAACTCGATGAATTATTCTCTTCAGTCTGAATATTATGCTATCATAATTTTGTTGTATGATAAAATATCGGTAACAGCTATAAACCTTTATTGTATGTCCTGAGCCATAAATTTAAATAGTAATTTTTTCTTCATTATTGGGACTGAAAAGTTATGTCAC
>NC_079167.1:44536158-44618658 GCF_947568905.1 Ostrea edulis
ATATAAATAACACTTTACGAATTTATTACCAGTATGAATATGACAAATAAACACTTATAAAGCCTAGAAGAATGCTGGACAACTCGCCCCTTCTCTAGAGACAACTCACCCCCAATATCATATATAATTTAATATAAATATATTATTACACTTCAATCCTATTTTGTGTGTATGCACGCGAGTGTGTGTCTGTATGTGTGTGTAATTGTAATATTTTTTTTTTACACTTTCAAATAGAATTATACACAAATTAGTGCTTTTCAGAAAAATGGTATAATTTTTAAAATTCAATTGACTAGGAATTATATTTACTGATCTTCACGTAATTGATTTAAAGAAAATATATGTCTCAAATATTACCAAAATTTCAATTGGGGGTGGGGAGGGGGGGGGGGAAGGTATCAATACGTATGTATGTTATATGAGTGTAAATGTGAAGCATGAATATTCTTAGACATGTCATCATCTTGCTGAAAAATCATAAATATCCAATTTAAGAAATTTTATCACAGAGGCTTTGTTTTATTGATTATTTTTACGCAGCAATTTTAAAGTGAAAAGTACTCAAATGTTAAGCTTGTTCTTGCTATAAGAATATATTTTACATACAATGTAAAGGTGATAATGAATTTACTGGACCCAAACACTGGATTCTCGTGGCTTGTGAACATTAAATCGTTCGTCTTGCATAGAAAGACATGAAGTTCGGTGTTTATATACATGTCTTTTTGTCTGTGATGTATATTCTATCTATTTTCGCTAATACATCTCTTGGATTTAGACCAAAAATAACAATTGTAAACTTGTATGGTATGAGGGGTGAGTTTTCTCAAGAGAGGGGGCGAGTTGTCCTGAGAGGGGGCGAGTTGTCAAGAAGAGGGGGCGAGTTGTCTTGGGACAAAGAGCAAAGTATTAGGATAAAATGGACAAACAAGACGCAAATCTAGTATAGGAAGATTGGAAGAAGTGTAGCTAGCTAGGCCAGCTGTCTCGCTTCAACTGATTGTAAGCCGAATGGCTTTATATAGTAATTTAAACAATAGAAACTGTCATTAAAGTTATTGGCTGAAAGATAAAGTAGGTGTGGTGAAATACAACCGGTGAATAATTTACATAGGGATCGAAATTCAGAAATAAAAGTAAAAGTTAAAACCCAAACTACTCCAAATATTTATCTATTTCCTTTTTAATTAAATGCCTAGCTCAGTGGGTTAGCATGTCAACTGCTAAACTGTACATCGCAGGTTGAAGTCTAGCAGAGTTTTAAATTGTTTTCCAGATTGCTTTCTACTAAATCTGCATTTTTTAACTAAATAAAGTAAATTTCAAAGTTTTCAAGTTTAAAATATTGTTGAACGTATTTCTCTGGTGTAGTATTCCTCCTTAATGAATAATGTATTACAGGATAGGAAAACTGAACCCATAGTCAGGTGCTCTAACCACTGAGCTATCCAGGACAATATCCACTAGTCAGGTGCTCTAACCACTGAGCTATCCAGGACAATATCCACCAGTCAAGTGCTCTAACCACTGAGCTATCCAGGCCAATATCCACCAGTCAGGTGCTCTAACCACTGAGCTATGCAGGCCAATATCCACTAGTCAGGTGATCTAACCACTGAGCTATCCAGGCCAATATCCTCTAGTCAAGTGCTCTAACCACTGAGCTATCCAGGCCAATATACACCAGTCAGGTGATCTAACCACTGAGCTATCCAGGACAATATCCAGTCAGGTGCTCTAACCACTGAGCTATCCAGGCCAATATACACCAGTCAGGTGATCTAACCACTGAGCTATCCAGGACAATATCCACAGTCCATATAACACACTGATCATAAACACACACCTCTGGAGCTAGTACCTTTATTAATGACAACATAAGCAGAGAGGAATTTGTGTTGTTTATTGACATCTATATGTTTCCATTTTTTTTTTAAAAATGATTAAATAATTGATTAATAAAAGGAGTGTACATGGGAATATGATCTTGGATATTATCACAGTCTGTTTCAGACTACACCGTCTGTTGTCACACAAGCCCAGGGTACAACCGTGTGGAATGTTTTCAGACGTCCGTGTGCAACATCATAAAGCTATACGTCATAACATAAAGAAAGGAATTTTCATGCAAGTATATGAACTTATTTTTACCAGACAAAAATTACAGAAGGCCTATGAGCCACATTATGCTCTCAACTGAACCGATATGTGCCGAGGGCCTAATCTCAACACAAATGCACTTGTTGGTTTCAATTCAGCTAAAACTTCAATGCTCATCTAAGATATCTTTTTCTTTTGGGACCTCTTTGTGAAGTGGCCCAGTGCTTCTGAATAAGACAAAAGAAGAAGTTGTAAACAGACTGGCAAATTCTGACCTAAAAACGGATTGACAAACTCTGACCAAAAAACAGAATGACAAACTCTGACCAAAAAAGCTCTCTATGACATTTGAGCTTAAATTAAAATGAGCTAACAACAGCAGACACTGTTTGAATGTATTTCTAGAGTATAAAATTATTATCACTTCACCAACAAATTACTGTCATCACTTCATTTATTTTTTATAAAGGTAGAAAAAAAATTGGGGGGGGGGGGGGGGTGTAGGAGGGAGACGGATTCTATATTGTTGTATTTCCTATCAACCTCCCACATACATGGAAAAAAAAACCAACCACACACACAAAACATACAGCACGTGTCTGTGTAATATACTGCAAGCTACACAAAATTCTGGACAAAGTGTGGTAACATTTTAATACCGAGCATTGTCATCATACAGTGTTTTACATCGGAGTTAGTGCAGTCAGTGGTGCTGAGTGGAATTCAGTGTACATGGATCGGCACTGCCTGCAATGCCAGGATACACTCTGAGTCTTTAATCAGTAATTAATAATTAACTGATGAAGCAACATT
The DNA here is from genome assembly GCF_947568905.1 of Ostrea edulis. NCBI lineage: Eukaryota > Metazoa > Mollusca > Bivalvia > Ostreida > Ostreidae > Ostrea > Ostrea edulis. The sequence continues at coordinate 44,539,075 of NC_079167.1, forward strand.
ATATAACGTATCAGGTTCATGATAACAAACTCATCTAAATGCAATCAAACTAACAAACAGTACTAGCAGATAACAATACACTGTAACGAAGAAACATGAAAACAAAATGAGATATTGCACAATCAAAACATGCCCAGGGCTAAACATAACCACGATGCAACATTTTCTTTATACACACATCTTCACAGGACAATAAAATTATTCCTAATCCTAAAAGAATTGAATGAAGTTGTAGCACTTTTATCAATTATGAGATACACACAAAATGCAGAGTGGACAATCCAATGCCCGGCCACTCTAATATGTCCGGTACTGACCGAATCACACCAACATCATAACACTTTCCAGTTAGCACTGCTCTTGATAAACATCATGATTTTAAATAATGTACAATGTAATTACTCATAACATAAAATTAAAATAGTGGTCGAACACAAATTACAAAATAAAAATTGCAAATGTAAATGAAATGAATATCACAGTTTGTTGCGACAGTTAAAAATGTTCATGGTAAGTAGACAAGACTTAGACCCCCTGTCTAGTCGTAGGGAGAAATCATCCACATTTCATCTGCAAACTTTACATGGAATTCTGGAATATTCCTTCATCATCTGTAGGTGAGGTGCATTGTGGTAAACTGACTAGTTTATGAATGAGGTAATTGTCTCTAGTCACCCCACTGGTAATTTGATAATACTAAGTTAAACACGCGGTCAAACTGGAGGGTCTGGGTCCACAATATATTTACCTGCAAAAGAAATTATTACAAGAATCCACACACTATAACGATCTCCTTACTTGCACACTTGTTTTGAAAAAATTCAGAAAACCTTTCCACTGATCAATGCAAATTGATAAAAATAAGTTTTAGGAAGGCCCTGTACCTGCACCGAATCTCTTTTTCAGTAGCGAAACCCTGTACCCGGGCCCCACTAGCTCTAAGTCCAGTCCGGACAGCGACGCCCCCTCACACAGGAACTGGATGGCAGAGGTAGATGGTCGCGATGGACCGGATTTCAGCTCAAACTTGGCTCTAATGCTACCCTGACTTCCCTCCTCGCTCAGCTCCGACAAGTCGTTCAACTTCCACGTTGCCCGCTGGTTCTCCTCGTTCCTGAAGAACAAGCAGTCAATGACTCAAGAGACTTCAGACCTTTCTTCATGTGGAGGCATAAGCTCATTTTAGTACTTAATGAAAGGTTACAAGCATACCTACAGTAAGACAGTTCACTTGCTACTCCCCAGGGAATAAGACTGTCCACTTACTACTCCCCTGGGGATAAGACTGTTCACTTACCACTCCTGGGGATAAGAAAGAGAGTTCACTTACCACTCCCCCAAGGATAAGAGAGTTCACTTACCACTCCCCTGAGGATAAGACAGTTTACTTACCACTCTCCTGGGAATAAGACAGTTCACTTACTACTCCCCTGTGGATACAACATTTCCCCTGGGGATAAAACAGTTCCCCTGGGGATAAGACTGTTCACTTACCACTCCCCTGGGGATAAGAAAGATAGTTCACTTACCACTCCCCTGGGGATAAGAGAGTTCACTTATTACTCCCTTGGGGATAAGACAGTTCACTTACCACTCTCCCGAAGGAAGACTCTGCATGTTGCTGACCCCTCCACTGACCCCCACCGTTACCATGACGTTTTTTAGGGTGGAGCGTGATGACATGGAGGTAGGGTTGTATTTGTAATCCAGGCGGTAGTCCGTCGTGTCATCCTCGCACTTCCAATAGGCTACTACCGGTAGTGGTGTACTCTCCACCCCGGGCTGGGTCAGGACCTGTCAATACAATTCCATCATTGAAAATCTACACTGCTAATAACCAGAAGGGACTCCTAAAGGTAGTGTAGCTCTACTGTTACTAACATGGGAAAATCAGACAGGACACCACCTCCAGTCTCATGTCCCAACTTTTACGACCGGGGAGCAACAGAACTGGAACTTGTACTCCTCATCATTACTTGCAAAATCATTCATGTAAAGCTATTCTAATATCAGGACTACCCACTTTACTTGGATATAAATAAAGTTATCAAGAATAGAATGTGCTCCAATTTTTATGCAGTTTTTTAATATTCCTATTTATTTTCCTTTTTATATATTTGACAGCGTACATATTTTCACTGAACTACATATACTTTCCAACCAATCATAGGTTATAGGACATCAATAGCATTTAATTTCATCTACCGTAATTTGTGACCAAGTCTTGCATACTCCAGAGACAAAGTTTACATAGAACTGTATACATAATGATACATGTAGCTCAGTTCAGAGTCTCCTGATATCGCATTCCAACAGAATTCAGACTCATTATCGATCTGACACATTCCAAACAAAAAAAGATACAGAATGCGAGCAGCCTACATGTACCTGATATTTCAGAATGCGAGCAGCCTACCTGATATTTCAGAATGTGAGCAGCCTACCTGGTATTTCAGAATGTCGATATTGAAGTAGGAGGCAGATTTGTTTTGTTCCCCCTGGTGTTTCAGATGGTCCATCAAAGCGGTCATGTTGAATGTGTAGAGGTTTGTGTCCTGTTCTTGGTAACTTGTGTCCCTGGAAAGAAAAGACATTCAACATACATATCTCCATAGCAATGTACAGATCTTCATAGCAACATATAGGTCTCCATAGCAACTCTAGATCAATGGTGTCAATTAAGACATTTAGATCTCAATAGATCAATACAGATGGTCTATGTACATTGGTAACTATACAGGAATACTGGTACCAGGAAATTCACCAATACAGTACAACTCCGGCCTATTTTCTAAACTTACTGTTCTAGTCTATGTACATTGGCAATTATACAAAATACTGCTACCAGGAAATTCACGGATGCAGTACAACTCCGGCCTATTTTCTAAACTTACTGCTCTACCAGCTGTTTGTTGAGCAAGATGTTCTCCATCTTTGAAACATTTTTGAGTTTGAAGCTTAGTAACGCAGGATTTGGATTTTCTGTGAAAACTCGAACAACCCCAGCGGGAAATGACATCATCACATTTCCTGCTATCTTTACTATACATCTGGAAAATACAAATCGACACATTTAAATTCTATTCCTGATACCATTCTTATTCTGAAACAGTTCAGTCAGCATACACAGCACACAGTGGGGTTGAAAAAATGAAAGAGGTCGAGAGGTCACACAAATTACAGATTAATGACTAAATAACACATAAATCAAAGCAACAATCTGATCTAGAGGAATAAATCATTCTAATAGCATTGAGATTCGTAAAACGTATTACATCTTCACATAAAGGTTTCTGGGTAATCTACCACGGGAATGCTGTGGAGATTAACAGAAGACAAATCTAATTGTATAGCATTTAACTCGAGGTAACCAGATTACTTTGAAGTCGACCTTGTTGCATCTGTTCCTTTGAAGAAGGCACTGATGGTTTCAGTGAAAGCGATGGCTAGCGGAATGGTGTCGGACATCCCGATGGTGAGTGGACTCGGGCCACGTGAGGACCCCACAGGCATGGAGGTCGTGTTGAAGGTCACACTGCCTGAGCTTTCTGACCTAGACATGAAGTTGGCGGGACTGGAGCGGCCCGAGATTGGGCGAGATGGAACCTGTAACATTACAGATAAATGTTGCAACATTAGATAAATATTGTGACATTACAGATAAAAGTTGTGACAGAAGATAAATGTTGTAAAAACGGTGGAATTTTATCCTCACAATCAATAACCTGCAACAAACCCTACAAAGAAGTCATAAAACGGAATCATTTGAAGCTGTGAGTTTTCCACAACAAACGGAATCATTTTAAGCTGTGAGTTTTCCACAACAAACGGAATCATTTGAAGCTGTGAGTTTTCAGGTTGCATGGAGATTTAATGAATATTTGAAGGTGTGTTTGGATACAAGTATGGCGGGAAAATATATTGGAAATTATTTTATATTAAATTCTTGAGATGGTAATGCAAGGATACAACAATAGAAGGCTTTAGTCGAGTGCATTTTTTTCTGCACCGTAAATTGAAAGTTTTTATAAGGGGTGGATCTGTATCTCTTTGATCTGTCTCATTATTTTCCCCCCAGAGCTACAGATTTGCAGCTAAGTGCGACATACTTTCTATCCAAGATACATGATCTGATCAAGTTTGATGATTCTAGGCCAAATAAGCGTCCAGTTATGAGTCAGACAGGGTTTTGCCATCTTATCTTAATCAAAGGTCACAGTGACCTAACTTTTAAGTGTGATACACCCTCTACCCAAGATGCACCAGCTTTATAAGTCTGATGATTCTAGGTCTCATAGCACCAGCTGTATAAGTCTGATGATTCTAGGTCTCATAGCATTTAAGTTATGAGGCCTGACATGTAACAGCTAACAGACAGACACAAATGTCATACCATAATATGTCTCATCTTGGACGGGCGTCTAAAAAGTACATTTTCTTGAACAGTGAAACTGCAACATGTAGCAAACTGTGGCCCTTATGAAAGCTAGATATTGTAATGGCAAGAATTTACAAAAGGGTCCTGCTCTGTGGCATTATTTGCTAAGTACAAGGTCCATCATTCTCTCAAAAATAAGTCAAGAAAGATCAAACTCAAACTTAATCTGTAACCCATTGATATAAGTTCATGCATTGATTTTTAATTCAGTAGTTGTAGGGAAAGTCAAAGTCAGGAAATCTGTCAATGCACAGATACACACACACACACAAGTTAACCCTAACCCACACACACAAGCTAATCGTCCTGTGGGGATAAATACACACACACAAGCTAATCCTAACCCACATACACAAGCTAACCCTAACCCACACACACAAGCTAATCGTCCCGTGGGGACAGATACACACACACACAAGCTAATCGTCCTGTGGGGATAGATACACACACACACACAAGCTAATCGTCCCATGGGGATCCATGTTAGAATCCTCAGTACCCCGAGCTTGTGGTAATTGGGCGGTCCTTTGGATGAGACCGCAAAAACCGAGGTCCCATGTCACAGCAGGTGTGGCACAATAAAGATCCCTCCCTGCTCAAAGGCCGTAAGTGCCGAGCATAGGCCTAAATTTTGCAGCACTTCACCGGTAATGGTGACGTCTCCATATGAGTGAAAGATTCTTGAGAGGGATGTTAAACAAAATACAATCAATCAATCACAAACTAGTCACTATAGGGCTTCCGCCTAAACATTAGAAAATCAAAACGACTGTGCATTTACGGTGTTACTTTACCTCAGAAATGACATTAGTAATATAGAATACAAATCTATGACATTAGTAATATAGAATACAAATCTATGACATTAGTAATATAGAATACAAATCTGTGTAACTATTAGGTTGTTGTCTTACCTGGGGTGGGATGGACTTAGTCCGGGGCTGGGGGGCTGGTCTCTGAGGGATGGAGGGGGGCGGGCCGGGGAGTGAGCTGTCCTGTGATCCATTACTGTGGTTCAGTACATCATTTACATCTGAAATACACAAACAACCCAAATAAAGTTCACAATCACATAATACACAAGCAACCCAGATAAAGTTCATCATTCACACCTGAAATACACAAACAACCCAGATAAAGTTCATCATTCACACCTGAAATACACAAACAACCCAGATAAAGTTCATCATTCACACTTGAAATACACAAACAACCCAGATAAAGTTCATCATTCACAAGTGGTGCACACTTACTAGCGGTGTAGGGTGGTGTGTGATCGTAGTGTAGGGTGGTGTGTTATTGTGGTGTAGGGTGGTGTGCGATTGTAGTGTAGGGTGGTATGTGATTGTGGTGTACACTTACCAGTGGTGTAGGGTGGTGTGATTGTGGTGTAGGGTGGTGTGTGATTGTAGTGTAGGGTGGTATGTGATTGTGGTGTACACTTACCAGTGGTGCAGGGTGGTGTGTGATTGTGGTGTAGGGTGGTGTGTGATTGCGGTGAATACTTACTGACATTGTTGAGTGGGGTGGAGGCAGTGTGTGAGTGGTGTAGGGTGGTGCATACTTACTGAAATTGTTGAGTGGGGTGGAGGCAGTGCTATGAGTGGTGCTATTTTGTAGACTGGAGTCCGCCATAGGAGACAAGGGAGAGGGCAGGTGAAAGCGACTACCTGATTGGGTGGAAGCACTCGACGACGAAAAGAAGTCCAGATTTAACAGGTCCTGACTGGGCTTTCCCGGGCTGTACGTAAAATAACAAAATCACTGTATCTCACTGTAAAAATGTACATGCCAAAATAATTCTGAAATTGCAAAATATTATGTTCCCTTTATCCCAAACAAATTGAAATTTATGGCTTTTGCTTAGTAACACAATAATATAAAAAATATCAATATCTACTGACTGAGAAATACCTACACTTACACATAAGTTAATTCATTGCAACAATTTTTCACATTCAAAACAGATTTGGATGAAAAGAAACTTTTTCATAGAAAAATCAAACAAACTCTGCATTAGTATATATACATGTTAAATTATTCTAGTACAGAAATAAATGTTCATATTTCTGATAATACCATAACCAATACAAAACTTAGTATATATAGCATGCCTCACATAAAAAGTTACTGATACATCGACGGTTATTGAACTCAGAAATGATTTTCCTGAAATTTCTATTGATTGTATGAATTCATATACTAAATGTACATGTATACATATAACTTGCTGCTGTGTAAGTTTTACATTTGATTCAACATTCATGATCCTGAGAACATTTCTACATGTGCTGTTCTTTATACGGACGATTACACTGAAGATATGAGCATTGTATAACACATTCTACGTAGATTATACGAGTGTGTACTGTAGTAGGTACGGAGATCATTGTATAACACATTCTACGTAGATTATACGAGTGTGTACTGTAGTAAGTACGGAGATCATTGTATAACACATTCTACATAGATTATACGAGTGTGTACTGTAGTAAGTACGGAGATCATTGTATAACACATTCTACATAGATTATACGAGTGTGTACTGTAGTAGGTACGGAGATCATTGTATAACACATTCTACATAGATTATACGAGTGTGTACTGTAGTAGGTACGGAGATCATTGTATAACACATTCTACGTAGATTATACGAGTGTGTACTGTAGTAGGTACGGAGATCATTGTATAACACATTCTACATAGATTATACGAGTGTGTACTGTAGTAGGTACGGAGATCATTGTATAACACATTCTACGTAGATTATACGAGTGTGTACTGTAGTAGGTACGGAGATCATTGTATAACACATTCTACATAGATTATACGAGTGTGTACTGTAGTAGGTACGGAGATCATTGTATAACACATTCTACATAGATTATACGAGTGTGTACTGTAGTAGGTACGGAGATCATTGTATAACACATTCTACATAGATTATACGAGTGTGTACTGTAGTAGGTACGGAGATCATTGTATAACACATTCTACGTAGATTATAAGAGTGTGTACTGTAGTAGGTACGGAGATCATTGTATAACACATTCTACGTAGATTATACGAGTGTGTACTGTAGTAGGTACGGAGATCATTGTATAACACATTCTACATAGATTATACGAGTGTGTACTGTAGTAGGTACGGAGATCATTGTATAACACATTCTACGTAGATTATATGAGTGTGTACTGTAGTAAGTACGGAGCAATATTTTAATGTGTTTAAACTGATTGTTGACATACAGGGTCCGTCGTCGCCGGATCTGTCTCCGGGTCCGAAATAATGAGGAAGCATTGCTTATAGCGAGGTGCCTCAAACAAAATAAATAAATAAAAGAATTTCAACATGGAGATTTAAAATTCAGTGGATTGGTCTCAAAGTTTGTCTACAATATATAAATTTAGAACTACTTTCAAATAATTACTAATTTAGGATATACTGAACGAATACAAATAAAACAAGATTCAGTATTTCCAAGTTGCTGAAAATTTTCCAATAGCGTCCATATCCACTATCCACTGGTTCCAATATCCACACTCCACATGTATCAATATCCACTCTCCACAGGTATCGATATCCACTTCTCACTGGTTCCGATATCCACTATCCACAGGTATCAAAATCCACTTCTCACTGGTTCCGATATCCACTATCCACAGGTATCGATATTCACTTCTCACGGGTTCTGATATCCACTATCCACAGGTATCGATATCCACTACATAAACTACTTACTCTAGTGCTGTGTGACTACTGAACTACATAAACTACTTACTCTAGTGCTGTGTGACTACTGAACTACATAAACTACTTACTCTAGTGCTGTGTGACTACTGAACTACATAAACTACTTACTCTAGTGCTGTGTGACTACTGACCTACATAAACTACTTACTCTAGTGCTGTGTGACTACTGACCTACATAAACTACTTACTCTAGTGCTGTGTGACTACTGACCTACATAAACTACTTACTCTAGTGCTGTGTGACTACTGAACTACATAAACTACTTACTCTAGTGCTGTGTGACTACTGAATTACATAAACTACTTACTCTAGTGCTGTGTGACTACTGAACTACATAAACTACTTACTCTAGTGCTGTGTGACTACTGACCTACATAAACTACTTACTCTAGTGCTGTGTGACTACTGAACTACATAAACTACTTACTCTAGTGCTGTGTGACTACTGACCTACATAAACTACTTACTCTAGTGCTGTGACTACTGACCTACATAAACTACTTACTCGAGAGTATCCGATTCCGACTGGGATCGCTTCATCATCTTTTTGTCTATTGGAGTGGTGGTTCTTTTTCTCTGTGTGGAAAAAGTTTGACCAAAATGAGAAATCCAAACATTTTAACAATGCCACTCATTATACACCTAACAACTCACATCACACAATAAAACAATGCTACAGAAATATCAACATGTGAAGAGTGATGTTTCTTGATTAGATTTACAGATATAAGGTAATCAATGTTTTATTATGTATTATTATGTACATGCTATTGTTTTAAATTTGCAGGTGCTTGGTTACCATGACATCTATGGACTTGTGACAATGTGTTGTCTGGATTAGGGGTCTGATTTAACACTCACCAGGCCTATCGTGGATTAGTGATCTAACACTCACCAGGTCTGCCATGGATTAGTAATCTAACACTCACCAGGCCTGCCATGGATTAGTGATTTAACACTCACCAGGCCTGTCGTGGATTAGTGATCTGATTTAACACTCACCAGGCTTGCCATGGATTAGTGATTTAACACTCACCAGGCCTGTCGTGGATTAGTGATCTAGCACTCACCAGGCCTGTCGTGGATTAGTGATCTAACACTCACCAGGCCTGTCGTGGATTAGTGATCCGATTTAACACTCACCAGGCCTGTCGTGGATTAGTGATCTAACACTCACCAGGCCTGTCGTGGATTAGTGATCTAACACTCACCAGGCCTGTCGTGGATTAGTGATCTGATTTAACACTCACCAGGCCTGTCGTGGATTAGTGATCTAGCACTCACCAGGCCTGTCATGGATTAGTGATCTAACACTCACCAGGCCTGTCGTGGATTAGTGATCCGATTTAACACTCACCAGGCCTGTCGTGGATTAGTGATGTGACTAACACTCACCAGGCCTGTCGTGGATTAGTGATCTAACACTCACCAGGCCTGTCGTGGATTAGTGATCCGATTTAACACTCACCAGGCCTGTCGTGGATTAGTGATCTAACACTCACCAGGCCTGTCGTGGATTAGTGATCTAACACTCACCAGGCCTGTCGTGGATTAGTGATCTGATTTAACACTCACCAGGCCTGCCGTGGATTAGTGATGTGACTAACACTCACCAGGCCTGCTGTGGATTAGTGATCTAACACTCACCAGGCCTGTCGTGGTTTAGTGATCTGATTTAACACTCACCAGGCCTGCCGTGGGGGACAGCCTCAGCTGACTGACCGAGTTTTTGATGTCGTCCACCGTCCCCGACATGTTACCGTTAGGACTTAATGGCCGAATCGCTACTTTGATTTTCCTTTTAGATTCGTCATCTGCAATATTAAATGAAAATTCTAAATCACTTTATTCAAGGTTGTATACTACAAATTTTGGCATTACTTCCTTGCTGGTCAGAAAATTCATAAAGTCCTTTCACATAATGTCATATACATCTTATACAGACAGGATAGTTCTAACAATGGAACAACTTCCACAAGAACAGGAACCAGTTACACAAAAGTTAGTTAATTTTAACTGACAGTTGATGTTTAGTTAACACTATATAAATGTAAGAGTTAATGGGAAGTTAACTGTTAGTTAAAGTTAACTAACCTTTGTGCAACTGGGTCCAGAACTATAAGATTAATACCAAGATAAATCATTACCATATCTAGTAGAACAATACAAAGTCGCAAGATGACTTACAACACGACAGTATTACGACTTATAACACGGCAGTATCACACGACTTACAACATGACAGTATCACACGACTTACAACACGACAGTATCACACGACTTACAACATGGCAGTATCACACGACTTACAACACGACAGTATCACACGACTTACAACATGACAGTATCACACGACTTACAACACGGCAGTATCACACGACTTACAACACGGCAGTATCACACGACTTACAACACGGCAGTATCACACGACTTACAACACGGCAGTATCACAAGACTTACAACATGACAGTATCACACGACTTACAACACGACAGTATCACACGACTTACAACACGACAGTATTACACGACTTACAACACGACAGTATCACACGACTTACAACACGACAGTATCACACGACTTACAACACGACAATATCACATGACAGTATTACATGGTGACTTACCTGAGTCACTGTCACTCTCACTTGACCAGCTGTTTTTGTCACAGCTGTTTTCCATCGGATCCTCTGGTCGAATGGAGTATCCCTCTTCATCCACATCCGGTGTAGTCTGAAAAATCAACCCATTCCACTTATTCACATGTCACACAAAATCAACTTATTCCACTTATTCACACAAAACAACTTATTCCACTTATTCACATGTCACACAAAATCAACTTATTCCACTTATTCACACAAAACAACTTATTTCACTTATTCACACAAAACCAACTTATTCCACTTATTCACACGCCACACAAAATCAACCCATTCCACTTATACACAAAACTGTTCTACCTATTCACAACTCAGACAAAATCACTTCACTCCACTAATCCACAGCTTACACAAAGCCACCCCTATTCCACTTGATCTACCACTTTAACAAAGTCACCTCAACATACTTATATGCACCTCATACTAATTAACCTTACTCCACTTCGGGTTGGACACCGTTCCTCGGTACCTAACTACACGGATTCAGTAACAGTGACTTTGCCTCTGTTTGAAGGTAGGATTTAATGTTATCTAAGAATATACAGAGACTTAGAAAATACCAGGTACAGATGTATATGCATGAAGCTTAGAAGTCTTACAATTGATTTTGATAAAGGTTACACAGGGGAAATGTTTCGCGTGATTCTCATACAAATTTATATGAATTTCATGTGAATTATTTGAATGAGAAGAAGATATTCACACAAAATATCCATCTGGTTTTCATGCAAAATATTATATAGGGAAGTCCCGGTCTTGTAATGGAAACATGAATTATACATTGGTTTCAAGACTGAAGATGATAATCCAAAATATAAAGAGTGATTTCAAGCAGGTCGACAGGGGATGCTTACTCCTCCTAGGCACCTCCAACCTCTGGTATATCCAAGGGTTCATGTTTACCCAACTCCTAATTTTGTATTCCTTCTAGGAGTTACGAGATTGATCACTGTTCTTTGTCTTTACGTTTATGGGAGTTATGAGATTGATCACTGTTCGTTATCTGCACCTTTATAGTAGTTATGAGATTGATCACTGTTCGTTATCTTCACCTTTATAGGAGTTATGAGATTGATCACTGTTCGTTATCTTCACCTCTATAGGAGTTATGAGATTGATCATTATTCGTTATCTTCACCTCTATAGGAGTTATGAGATTGATCACTGTTCGTTATCTTCACCTTTATAGGAGTTATGAGATTGATCATTATTCGTTATCTTCACCTCTATAGGAGTTATGAGATTGATCATTATTCGTTATCTTCACCTCTATAGGAGTTATGAGATTGATCACCGTTCGTTATCTTCACCTGTATAGGAGTTATGAGATTGATCATTATTCGTTATCTTCACCTCTATAGGAGTTATGAGATTGATCATTATTCGTTATCTTCACCTCTATAGGAGTTATGAGATTGATCATTATTCGCTATCTTCACTTTTCATTAGGATAGTATATGAAGCTAACAGAAACTGATACGATAAATGATGTTATCAGTTTAAGTGTTTAAAACATGGAAAGATACAAAACAATGTTTTATAAACTTTGTTTTCCTTCATTTCTTCAGACTTCAATGTAGCATTATATTGCAACATTTTCACGTAAATATCACACGGATGCCAAAAGCTGTCATTCATAAGTGATTATATCAACAACAAAAATTGCACGAAAATCACAAAAATTTGCATGATATTCACATGTTTGATTTTTGGATATATGCATTTTCCCCTGATGATTATTCCATGATTTTCAAACAAAAAGAAACACACATGAAAATCATGCATGCCATTTCTCCCTGTGTAAACATGTTATCTAAACTGAAACACTCAACAATGTAAAAGTGGGAGGGACAGATTCCAAGAAATAGAAAGTCGACACATTTAAATATCTGGTCAGATAAGGTGCTTTCAAATGTATCTCTTTAAGCAATTCACTTGTTATATTCAGTGAATTTTTATTTCCATTTATATGTATTGTGACATGTGATTGGTAAAGTATAGTACCATTTCATTCTTAACGGTGTACAACCCTGTGTTTTCTGTGTACTTCAGACATCATCTCATTCTTAACAGTGTACAACCCTGTGTTTTCTGTGTACTTCAGACATCATCTCATTCTTAACAGTGTACAACCCTGTGTTTTCTGTGTACTTCAGACATCATCTCATTCTTAACGGTGTACAACCCTGTGTTTTCTGTGTACTTCAGACATCATCTCATTCTTAACGGTGTACAACCCTGTGTTTTCTGTGTACTTCAGACATCATCTCATTTACGTAAAACAGACATGCCACTCATTCACACCATTCCCTTTTGTTCAATTTTTTCAAGAAGAAAAAAAATTACTTGACAGCTTTGGATTTGAAGAAAAAACTTTACACAGATATATACTCACCCCCTCTGTTGTATCGCTGTAATTAACAGAAAGTTCATGTGAGAGGTGATGATAATATTTAGATGATTTATCAATAGGGTGAACGATACAGTTCCCAGCCAATACAATCAGTCCAATACTTTGAGGTAATATTACATTCTTATGCCAATCTAATCAAAATCAGACTTCTTAAATCTGCGCCGTATACTCTGCGTAAGAAGATCTGACATAACCTGACTAGGGGTCATGTTCATGTGAACTTTATGTTAGCCAATCAGTGTGTTGCCTATAAAATTGCCGGTGTTCACAATTCAAGGAAAATGGCTGCGATTGTTTGGTATGAAAGAAAACACAGCAGTTAGATGTGACGTCACAATGCACCGTTTACACCCACTGGCATTATATTCCTCACATTAATAAAGTAAACTTCTTGAAAACTATTCAAATCGTACCCATCCCTATTCATACATAAATCACAATTCACAATTAATTTAATCTGAGTGTATTTTATATCGTACGTTTTGTTGTTTGTATGAATGGAATAGATTAAGCAGTTTTGCAAAAGTTTAAAATTCCATATGTGAGAATACACAATCTTTTAGTGTGGAATAAACTTCGTGGGAGAGAGATTACTGCAACTTGTTTATGAATTGCCGGGAACTGCCTAAATAGCCATCATTGTCTGTATGGCGTAATCTGACTGGCTGATAGTTCTCATGAATATTCCAAGCGAAAGGTCAAGCGGACATGATCCCCTATGGGGTTATGTCAGATCCTATTGTAGCTGAATAAATAAAGTAGAAAAATGCTTTCCTGCAACATATTTTTCCGAGAATCACATTAATACTTTTTGGAGGCTCTTTGGTTTTGATGAAAATTTACAAAGATAAATGATTTTGGGAGGCTTTGTGATTTTCTTTCAGTACTTTGAATTGATTTTCTTGAAAACTTACACAGACTGGGTGTCTGAGGACTGAGCCTCTTTTTCCTCTTTTTCTTTTTTTTTCTTTTTCTTTTCTTTCTTCTTTTTATTTTTGAGAAACCCTGAAACACACAGTCCATAATGTTACAATGCAATCAGCATTCCAAGTATTTTTAAAAAGAGAAACAAAGTTTGGCATTTGTACACAAATACATTTGTAAACTTCTATGTTTTAGAGGTAAATTACAGTTTGATTAAAATGACTTGTCTTGAAATTTCAAAGATGAAAGCAATGACACTAACTACTGAAGAGACACTTATTTTCCTGGGGTCTAAATTCCATGGTTTGAGAAAAATCAAGATTTCAAATAATTGATTTCATAAACACGATCAATGGTGGATGTTTACTTTCTCTAGGTGTTTTAAATTCATAGGTGCACTGTAATTCTACGCCAATAAAACAACAAAAATAGTTCCCCACAAAAATGAGTGCTTTCACCGACTACAACATGCTAATGGGGAAGTCTATCTACTGCAGCCAGCCATGCTAGGCCCCTCACTCAACATGCACATCTTTCTACATACACGACTCATGGAGTAAACATGAGTATACTGACTCCTAATACTGTATAGCGGGGTTTTTTCCGCGGGGTGATAAATTTGGCTTATTTTAGAGGTTGGATAGCTTTCCACCAAAATTTCACTTGCCAAATATGCATCCAATTGCAACTTCAGTATTTGAAAGAGAGATAACTCTTCCTTGTCCGCCAAAATTTATTCCGCTAAAATTATTAGCATACTTTTGAGCCAGCAAATCGCCAAAATTTAGACCCGTGGAAAAAACCCACTATACGGTAATTGTTCATGCATACATTAATTAGAATCAACAAAAAACAATGTGTTGGTACATATACATGGTAAAAATCTCTTTTTTTCAACATTTCAATTTCACAGAGAGGACAAGACACAATATATTTATCCCCTGCAAGAAGCTTAGACGATACGATTAGCGAGGATAAAATTAATAGAAATAACATAACAAGCTTGACTACACGATACAATTAGCGAGGATAAAATGAACAGAATTCCGAGTATGAAAAATATAACAAGCGTCGAGACTGACAAATGTATACACTGATTCTATAAACGCTGTACATAAAATGAATGTCTGGTTCAAAGCAAGGACTGTGACATCCAATCATAAAATGGTAGTATGGTGGTAAAAAAAAAATGCTTAACTCAAGCACAAGAAATCAACATTTTGTCAAACAGTGTTGCAAAAAAAATAAAAAAGTAAAGGATGCACGTGATATATCATTAGGTGAATATCAGAAAATCAAGCCTTAAAAACCGTGACTTGAGAGTTAAACAACATTCCTATAGCAAGCATAAGCAACTGATGTCTGGTAATGAAAATCAGAACTAAATACAAACAAAAATCTCTGTGTTCAATTCTCATGGTCATCTCTGCTAGTTCTTCATGTAATAATATCTCCTGTATACATACAATGTACATCTTCCGTGTTATATTTATATTCACATCTACTTCTGTGTTATATTTATATTCACGTCTACTTTCTGTTCATCAAAGAGGCATTAGCTGACAAACTAAATTTTTGGATGATTGTTAATGAGATGACTGAAACAGATTTACAGTACACACAAATCACTACTGACAGAATTCATACATCTTACAATTCTTTGTTGTAATTCAGACATTAGAATTTCCTTTGTTCATACAGAAACAATAGCTGAAACATTATGGAAGTACATATATGCCATTATTGAGAAATTTTACGCAATTTTCATAGAATTTGGAAGGTCGCCTTTTTTTCACTCTCGGATTTATTTTCATTAATTTTTGAACACATTCCAGTATTTTTTAAGTCGCGGTTCAGAAATAAAAAGTTCTTCGTCCTAATTGACAGTTAACGCCCCTTTCACTTATTAACTTTAACTTTTTTAGTATTTCTCCTGTTGATAAACAAATTTCCTGCTATATTCAATGCATAATACTTTCATATTATCCACTCAGGTATAAAGATCTTAATAAATTTACCAATGCCATGAAAATTGATATCTACAATGAAAAGGAAACAGACTCGCCTACAACCACCATGTCTAAACATAGCACAGAGAGGAAAGAAATAAAATTCTCAGTCAAATATTAAAACCAAATTTTTGAATGCATATATATTGATTTAAAATAAAAAAAAAAGTGTATTTCAAATAAAATGTCCAAAAAAGAAGGCAGAAGAGACGAGAGTTACAGATGACGGTTAGTAGGTAGTCTAGCACACAAACCAAACAGTCAACAGAGAATGGTAGAAACGTTTACATGTTCTGGAGACGCGGAGTTTTACGCTGCGGCTGAGCGGGCCAGGCTGGTCCGAGGGGACAGGGCTGGGACTCCCGCTAGAGTCTGCAAAGTATGGTGATCAATAGTCAGTGAGTGGAGTATCCAAATTCTCATGCCGATCACAGGGGTGGCAGGACAGTGATACACAACATGGGCATCAAGCTTGATTCTTCTTATTTTTGTCGATCAATTTTAATTTTTCAGAAAAGTTAATTGTACTTTAATGACTCAAGAATTTGCTATTGCTTCTGCAGCACAACATAGTAATAGTCATAAAAACATTAAAAATTCACAAACAAAACAGACTGCAAGTACAAATTCTGTTGATTTGCAGCACGTAAATAAAAAGATTCAAAAGAAATCAAGCAGGACTCTCTAATATAAAATATGTATTGGTTAACAGTGTATAGATTCAGCCATGTTCACACAATGCCAGCCGCAAAAACAGTGTTTCCTAGTCACACTATATTCATTTCTTAGTCTCGATTTGTCTCAGTTTGGCAAACTATACTGGAGAGATAAAACACTTAAAAGTTGATACATCGTGCGTCCTGGAAGTGAACAAAGCTGTGAGAACTATACACGATAACCTGCGGGAGTAGGGGGCGTTACGAGTGGTGGGAAATACGTAGAGGTGCGTAATAGTGTACTTAACATGGTCAAAATAAAATACAGATAATAATGGGGAGGGGGTGTCTTAGAGTATGTGTGTATACACTACCGGAGAACAGAGTTAAATCTGCAAATCAAATATGGCAAGAAATCAATTCTCACTACATAATATAAATACAAAGCAAACACAGGTCACCACAACATAGAGGTCAGATCAGGGGGTCCCCAATATCACCCCATTTCTTTCTCTTTCTAATTTGGTATACATATATATACATTTTTTTCTATTAATGCAAACATGTTTAGTACCCCAAAATAATCTGCTAGAAATAGGAAATACCACTCACTACTTAAGGATTAATGAGATTAGAGGAGATAAAATCAGACATAAATAAAGTCTACACGGAAAACAATGGCGACATTCACATAAAACTGTACAACACAAACATTAATATCTCAGTAAACAGTATTTATAGGGACACACTGATGGAGAGTTAACAGTCCTGTGTCAATGTCTCAGTAAACAGTATTTATAGGGTCACACTGATGTAGAATTAACAGAGTCATGTGTCAATGTCTCAGTAAACAGTATTTATAGGGACACACTGATGTAGAATTAACAGTCATGTGTCAATGTCTCAGTAAACAGTATTTATAGGGTCACACTGATGTAGAATTAACAGAGTCATGTGCCAATGTCTCAGTAAACAGTATTTATAGGGACACACTGATGTAGAATTAACAGTCATGTGTCAATGTCTCAGTAAACAGTATTTATAGGGACACACTGATGTAGAATTAACAGTCATGTGTCAATATCTCAGTAAACAGTATTTATAGGGACACACTGATGTAGAACTAACAGAGTCATGTGTCAATGTCTCAGTAAACAGTATTTATAGGGACACACTGATGGAGAATTAACAGTCCTGTGTCAATGTCTCAGTAAACAGTATTTATAGGGACACACTGATGTAGAATTAACAGTCTTGTGTCAATGTCTCAGTAAACAGTATTTATAGGGACACACTGATGTAGAATTAACAGTCCTGTGTCAATATCTCAGTAAACAGTATTTATAGGGTCACACTGATGTAGAATTAACAGTCCTGTGTCAATGTCTCAGTAAACAGTATTTATAGGGACACACTGATGTAGAATTAACAGTCCTGTGTCAATATCTCAGTAAACAGTATTTATAGGGACACACTGATGGAGAGTTAACAGAGTCATGTGTCAATATCTCAGTAAACAGTATTTATAGGGACACACTGATGTAGAATTAACAGTCCTGTCTCAATGTCTCAGTAAACAGTATTTATAGGGTCACACTGATGTAGAGTTAACAGAGTCATGTGTCAATGTCTCAGTAAACAGTATTTATAGGGACACACTGATGTAGAATTAACAGTCCTGTGTCAATATCTCAGTAAACAGTATTTATAGGGTCACACTGATGTAGAATTAACAGAGTCATGTGTCAATGTCTCAGTAAACAGTATTTATAGGGACACACTGATGTAGAATTAACAGTCCTGTGTCAATGTCTCAGTAAACAGTATTTATAGGGTCACACTGATGTAGAATTAACAGTCCTGTGTCAATGTCTCAGTAAACAGTATTTATAGGGTCACACTGATGTAGAATTAACAGAGTCATGTGTCAATATCTCAGTAAACAGTATTTATAGGGTCACACTGATGGAGAATTAACAGTCCTGTGTCAATGTCTCAGTAAACAGTATTTATAGGGACACACTGATGTACAATGTAGAATTAACAGTCATGTGTCAATGTCTCAGTAAACAGTATTTATAGGGTCACACTGATGGAGAATTAACAGTCCTGTGTCAATGTCTCAGTAAACAGTATTTATAGGGACACACTGATGTACAATGTAGAATTAACAGTCATGTGTCAATGTCTCAGTAAACAGTATTTATAGGGACACACTGATGTAGAATTAACAGTCCTGTGTCAATGTCTCAGTAAACAGTATTTATAGGGACACACTGATGTAGAATTAACAGTCCTGTGTCAATGTCTCAGTAAACAGTATTTATAGGGACACACTGATGTAGAGTTAACAGAGTCATGTGTCAATATCTCAGTAAACAGTATTTATAGGGACACACTGATGTAGAATTAACAGTCATGTGTCAATGTCTCAGTAAACAGTATTTATAGGGTCACACTGATGTAGAATTAACAGTCCTGTGTCAATGTCTCAGTAAACAGTATTTATAGGGTCACACTGATGTAGAATTAATAGTCCTGTGTCAATGTCTCAGTAAACAGTATTTATAGGGTCACACTGATGTAGAATTAACAGTCCTGTGTCAATGTCTCAGTAAACAGTATTTATAGGGACACACTGATGTAGAATTAACAGTCATGTGTCAATATCTCAGTAAACAGTATTTATAGGGACACACTGATGTAGAATTAACAGTCCTGTGTCAATGTCTCAGTAAACAGTATTTATAGGGTCACACTGATGTAGAATTAACAGAGTCATGTGTCAATGTCTCAGTAAACAGTATTTATAGGGTCATACTGATGGAGAATTAACAGTCCTGTGTCAATGTCTCAGTAAACAGTATTTATAGGGTCATACTGATGTAAAATTAACAGAGTCATGTGTCAATATCTCAGTAAACAGTATTTATAGGGTCACACTGATGTAGAATTAACAGTCCTGTGTCAATGTCTCAGTAAACAGTATTTATAGGGTCACACTGATGTAGAATTAACAGTCCTGTGTCAATATCTCAGTAAACAGTATTTATAGGGTCACTCTGATGTAGAATTAACAGTCCTGTGTCAATGTCTCAGTAAACAGTATTTATAGGGTCACACTGATGTAGAATTAACAGTCCTGTGTCAATGTCTCAGTAAACAGTATTTATAGGGACACACTGATGTACAATGTAGAATTAACAGTCATGTGTCAATGTCTCAGTAAACAGTATTTATAGGGACACACTGATGTACAATGTAGAATTAACAGTCATGTGTCAATGTCTCAGTAAACAGTATTTATAGGGACACACTGATGTAGAATTAACAGTCCTGTGTCAATGTCTCAGTAAACAGTATTTATAGGGACACACTGATGTAGAATTAACAGAGTCATGTGTCAATATCTCAGTAAACAGTATTTATAGGGTCACACTGATGGAGAGTTAACAGAGTCATGCGACAGCTGATATCAGTTTGAACACTATTTTTCAGATAATTATTTGTGTTGAACAATTTTCGAGTCTACAAAAGATGACTGACACCAGCAGAAGATCCTGTGGTTTACCTTGACGGGATTTCTCGGAGATGCTGTCACGTTTATCGTTGGGGTCAGGTGACATAGGACGTGCGGATGGCAGACTGGATAAATCCGCCTCCACAAACCCCAAGTGTCCTGTGAATAACAAATACTAACGATTAACACTCACGTCATAGTAATTCATCAATATTCAATCAATTTAATGTTAACGATAAAAATTCCTGTCATATTAATTCATCAACATTCAATTAATTTAATGCTAAAGATTAAAATTCATATAGTAATTCATCAACATTCAATTAATTTAATGCTAACGATAAAAACTCACGTCAGAGTAATTTATCAATATTCAATCAATTTAATGTTAACGATAAAAATTCCTGTCATATTAATTCATCAACATTCAATTAATTTAATGCTACAGATTAAAATTCATATAGTAATTCATCAACATTCAATTAATTTAATGCTAAAGATTAAAATTCATATAGTAATTCATCAACATTCAATTAATTTAATGCTAACGATAAAAACTCACGTCAGAGTAATTTATCAATATTCTATTAATTTAATGCTAACGATTAAAACTGACATCAGAGTAATTCATCAATATTCTATTAATTTAATGCTAACGATTAAAACTCACGTCATATCTATTCATCAATATTCAATTAATTTATACCCCCTCTATTGACTCTGTTGTTTACTCTATTTGCTTTAGAGGGTCTGTACACATGTCTGTGAGACATTCTACATGTACTGTATGTAAATGTGTTGCTTGATGTGTAGTGTTTTAATGATAAATTTGTCTTGATGATAAAAATAACCTGGTTTCTCCTCGCCCGTCTTTTTAGAATTGATGAAAGTTTCCAGGAGTTTGAGGACAGTCAGTTCATCACAACTTTGGCGGAATTCTTGATGAACCTAAAAGAAATGGCATCGACCATCAATACAATCACACACAAAAAAAAAGATAAGCACAAAGAATTCAATCCGTCCATTATCAACAATCAACACAATCACAAGGAATTATGACTGCCCGTTTTTTTGGACTATCAATACGGTCACAAGGAATTAAGTATGTCCGTTTCCGCCTCTTACCTGTCCCAGCATCACATGCTCATTTTCCCAGGCTTTCGCGAATGTTTCGACAAAATCCTTCATCTGGCAGATATGCTCTTCCTCCAACTCTTGAAATCTCTAAATATTACAATAAACATTAGCACTTGAGTCACATGATTTCAACAAAAAAATTCTTTTTTTTTTTAAAAGGTATATGCTTATTTACACAAAATTCAATTCTGCTGTAAATGGCTTTATTATGAATTTCAAAAAACTCAAAGGTGATGATTTTTGCTTTTCCACTTTGAAAATAAGTCAATAAGTGCATATGTGTACACTGCTTCCTATGACAAAATAAAGCATGTCATCATAGCCATTTAAATTTTTATTCAAAACGTCAATTTTCAAATTTTGTTGAGAGAACATTAGTACTTATCATCATTGAAGCTGGATACACGTTATTCAAATTTTTGTAATATATGTCAAAATACCACATTTTGCCATCAAAATGAAGTCAAATAAAATTCTATGCCTTGGTCTTCCAGTTTCTACCACAGTGTATGTTTTATAATCAGCACAACTGGGTATTTGTGCGAAATGAAAGTTAACACAGCCATTTTATGCGTAATGTGGACCTAGTTCTTTCCTCCACAACAGGTGTCACAATATTATCACATGATGTGTCACAATACTATCACATGATGTGTCACAATATTATCACTTGATGTGTCACAATATTATCACATGATGTGTCACAATATTATCACATGATGTGTCACAATATTATCACATGTGGTATCACAATACTATCACATGATGTGTCACAATACTATCACATGATGTGTCACAATACTATCACTTGACATTTGAACTTACTTTACATGAGTCCATCATTTTTGTCTCAAACTCATTTCTGACATTTCCGTATTTCTCTACCAGAGTCCTGTAGTCATCACCTGTCATTGAAACATTCACAGTTTAATACATAGTGAAAATCAAAGCATTTCCTAGGTCTTTTCTCTCTTATCAACACCAAGAAAACACCAGCATTTTTTTCTACCATATGGGAATGGTACTGATACCCATTCCATTGTGAAAAATAGCATTAAAATAGAACAAACTAAGATTTTTCTAATTTTTCCTTCATGTCAACAAAAGGCATTTGTTTTGAAATCAACACATCAAACATACTTTAGAAATTAAACCAAGTATTCAATACTCAATTACAAACAAGGTACCATTTTATTGATCATCTACTTTCTACTCAAGAGGAAGTAAAGAAATTAGTTAACTCGTACAACATTTCGTACAAGTGAATTACAAGCTTAGAATTATGAAGATTTAGCAGCTCCTTGCTGGACATTTTTTAAGCTTAAATATTGCGAAAAATTGACAGTATTTGGCATTAGGAATAGTACCATTTATCAATTATCTAACGGGGAAAATGCTGAACACCCCATGATATAAAATACAGCTGAACACCACAATAAAAAACACCGCCGCTGAACACCATATGATATAAAACACCGCTGCTGAGCACCCCATGATATAAAACACCACTGCTGAGCACCCCATGATATAAAATACAGCTGAACACATGATATAAAACACCACTGCTGAACATCCCATGATATAAAACACCACTGCTGAACACCACATGATATAAAACACCACTGCTGAACACCACATGATATAAAACACCGCTGCTGAACATCCCATGATAGAAAAAACTGCTGCTGAACACCACATGATATAAAACACTGCCGCTGAACACCACATGTTATAAAACACAGCTGCTGAACATCACATGATATAAAACACCGCTGCTGAACACCACATAATATAAAACACCGCTATTGAACACCACATGATATAAAACACAGCTGCTGAACACATGATACAAAACACCACTGCTGAACATCCCATGATAGAAAACACTGCTGCTGAACACCACATGATATAAAACACTGCCGCTGAACACCACATGTTATAAAACACAGCTGCTGAACATCACATGATATAAAACACCGCTGCTGAACACCACATAATATAAAACACCGCTATTGAACACCACATGATATAAAACACAGCTGCTGAACACATGATACAAAACACCACTGCTGAACACCCCATAATATAAAACACCGCTGCTGAACACCCCATGATATAAAACACCGCTGCAGAACACCCCATGATATAAAATGCCGCTGCTGAACACATGATATAAAACACCACTGCTGAACACGTGATATAAAACACCACTGCTGAACACCACATGATATAAAACACAGCTGCTGAACACCACATGATATAAAATACAGCTGCTGAACACTTGATATAAAACACCACTGCTGAACACCACATGATATAAAACACCACTGCTGAACATCACACAATATAAAACACCACTGCTGAACACCACATGATATAAAACACAGCTGCTGAACACCCCATGATATAAAATACAGCTGCTGAACACTACATGATATAAAACACCACTGCTGAACATCACATGATATAAAACACCGCTGCTGAACACCACATGATATAAAATACAGCTGCTGAACACGATATAAAACACCACTGCTGAACACCACATGATGTAAAACACCACTGCTGAACACCACACGATATAAAACACCACTGCTGAACACATGATATAAAACACAGCTGCTGAACACCCCATGATATAAAATACAGCTGCTGAACACTACATGATATAAAACACCACTGCTGAACACCACATGATATAAAACAATGCTGATAAACACCACATGATATAAAACACTGCCGCTGAACACCACATGTTATAAAACATAGCTGCTGAACACCACATCATATAAAACACAGCTGCTGAACACCCCATGATATAAAACACCGCTACTGAACACCACGATATAAAATGCCGTTGCTGAACACATGATATAAAACACTGCTGCTGAACACCATATGATATAAAACACCACTGAACACCACATGATATAAAACACCACTACTGAACACCACATGATATAAAATACAGCTGCTGAACACCCCATGATATAAAATACAGCTGAACACATGATATAAAACACCACTGCTGAACATCACATGATATAAAACACTGCTGCTGAACATCACGATATAAAATACAGCTGCTGAACACTACATGATATAAAACACCACTGCACCTTGACACTTACTTGCTTTCTTGTACTTTGTTTCTGCCTGAAATCAACAGGAAAATTTTTGTGATTTTTCGTCTCATGATTTGACTAATGTCAGACAATATTGGATATAACTCTTTAAATTAACTCTACCTTCTCAATGTCTTTTTGTGACGACCCGTCCCTCTTCAATCGTTCCAACTCGAGGCATCTTGTGTGATATATTTCCTTCGCCTGAAGAATGAGAGTTTTTACGTGATACAGGTATATATACACAGATAAAAAAAATTAAATATTGTTAGAACTCCACAAATTGCTTATTCTGTCTAAGAATACTGAGCTTATGTGTATTTTCAGCATACTTACATGTGGTAACAAATCCTCATGGAGGATGAATAAAGCTATGTATTACAGGTCTTCAGATAAAAGGTTGATTGCAAAGTCTGACCCTTAGGAATTTAATCCTCTAGTCTAAGTGTGACAACTTAAAGGTTCAACGAACAATACCTTATGAAGGGCTGTCGTTGTATGCTGAATGCTGTTTACTGTCTCCAAAGTACTAGATTCACGCTCCTTCACCTGAAAATCACAAACTTGGATTCATTTTTGGTCAATTTTATACACATTGAATCACTTACACATACCAGAGTAAAATTCTACTTGATCACACAGAATTTATTTTACATGTTATGCTGTTCACGGTAACTGTGTTTTACTGTTAGTGTGATATTGACGGTAACTGTGTTTTACTGTAAGTGTGATGTTGACGGTAACCGTGTTTTACTTTAAGTGTGATGTTCATGATAACCGTGTTTCACTGTAAGTGTGATGTTCATGATAACCGTGTTTTACTGTAAGTGTGATGTTCACGATAACCGTGTTTTACTGTAAGTGTGATGTTCACGATAACCGTGTTTTACTGTAAGTGTGATGTTGACGGTAACCGTGTTTTACTGTAAGTGTGATGTTCATGATAACCATGTTTTACTGTAAGTGTGATGTTCACGATAACTGTGTTTTACTGTAAGTGTGATGTTGACGATAACCATGTTTTACTGTAAGTGTGATGTTCACGATAACCGTGTTTTACTGTAAGTGTGATGTTCACGATAACCGTGTTTTACTGTAAGTGTGATGTTGACGGTAACCGTGTTTTACTGTAAGTGTGATGTTCATGATAACCGTGTTTTACTGTAAGTGTGATGTTGACGACAACCGTGTTTTACTGTAAGTGTGATGTTGACGGTAACCGTGTTTTACTGTAAGTGTGATGTTCACGATAACCGTGTTTTACTGTAAGTGTGATGTTCACGATAACCGTGTTTTACTTTAAGTGTGATGTTGACGATAACCGTGTTTTACTGTAAGTGTGATATTCACGATAACCGTGTTTTACTGTAAGTGTGATGTTGACGGTAACCGTGTTTTACTGTAAGTGTGATGTTCGTGGTAACCATGTTTTACTGTAAGTGTGATGTTGACGGTAACCATGTTTTACTGTAAGTGTGATGTTCACGATAACCGTGTTTTACTGCAAGTGTGATGTTGACGGTAACCGTGTTTTACTGTAAGTGTGATGTTCACGATAACCGTGTTTTACTGTAAGTGTGATGTTCATGGTAACCATGTTTTACTGTAAGTGTGATGTTCATGGTAACCATGTTTTACTGTGTGATGTTGACGGTAACCGTGTTTTACTGTAAGTGTGATGTTCATGATAACCGTGTTTTACTGTAAGTGTGATGTTCACAATAACCGTGTTTTACTGTAAGTGTGATGTTGACGGTAACCATGTTTTACTGTAAGTGTGATGTTCACGATAACCGTGTTTTACTGTAAGGCTGTTCAAAATTAATTCTACGTTTAACGTCACCTCAAAACTTCAAAACCTACGAGGGAGGGAGGAAAAAAATAAACAAAAATTTTAAACAAATGTGTATTTATTGAAAATCACCTATTCATTGACCCAAAAATCAACAATTTCAAATAGACATCACCCAATTTAGTGACCAAAAACGTAATATGTCAAATTAAACACATTGTGGGATTTGATTTTCAAGTCCAAGTAATTTTTTGCGTTTTCCCAGCAAAGACTTTTTCCTTAATCTGGGTTTGTATCCCTTCTGCGAACACACCATGCATATTGGGTGAGCAGAGGAGTGGCTTGCGATAACATCAGGTGGTACATCCAATGGATTTTCATCACCACAATCATAGCAAACTAAAGGAAAACTTCCTTTTGTGGAAATAGTTGCTAGACACATGTGACTCAGTTACAATTAAAATTATGATGACAATATTTCATACATTTTTATAATGACACATCTTAAAGTTTAAAATATGCTTTACTTTGTTTTGTGTTGATTTTTTTAAATACAATTTTGAAAGGAAGATGCTAATCTGATGTACCACAACTAAAAGATCAGGATTGTACCTTCACATCTACAAATACAAGGCAGGATTTCGATAGTTTAGGACGCCTTCAAATAAATTGATTAAATAATTACAGTTTTCTTTTTAGTGCTTTTAATTTTTATGATTAAATGCTTTGTAAAAAGTAATTATCAATCACCAAGTTCTGTATTTCCAATCGTAGTACAAACTGTCATGAAATAGTACATCGGAACTCTTCAGTGTTGAGAAGGTAAATATGAAATGTGATAGGGAGTTAATAGGATGTCTAAGACGAAAAGTTGAAGCGATCAAGGAATTGCTTAACCCATTTTAATCGCAAAAAGCGGCTGAATTTCAGGCAAGATTTCCCGAATCACTTTGTGCGACACTGGTCTGACATTCGGAAGAGGCGTCAGTCCAAATATCCAGCCTCGAGGAATCTCGCTGAGATTAGTTCGGTTCAAACCATCTTTGTACGTTTTCTTTACTTTAATAGTGGCATATACTTCCATTTTCTTCATTTAAGGGTCTCTGATGAAATTTTTCAGTGCGTTTTCCTCTTACACGGGATGTAGAATTAAGTCGCTAAATGAAAAACCAAACGTGAACGACTACTTCAAATCCGGATTTGTTTGTTTTTTTTAGGACAGGAATTTCGCCGAAACCTACGCGCGTGGGTGACGTTAAACGTAGAATTAACTTTAGACAGCCTAATAGTGATGTTCATCGTAACTGTGTTTTACTGTCCTTGTTATTACAACTGTTGATTACCCCCATCCTCCCCCACCCCTCCAGCTGACTTACCGCTTTACTCTTCTTGCTTTGTTCATCATTGTATCATGACACATCCTTTATGCTGACTATACCCCCCCCCCCGGCTGACTTACCGCTTTACTCTTCTTGCTTTGTTCATCATTGTATCGTGACACGTCCTTTATGAGGTCCGTAAGAGAATGCACCAGTTGAACATGGAGAGTGGAAATCTTTTCTGCTAATGTCTTTAAAACATTCCAGAAAGGAGCAAATGTGCTGTGAAAATACACAAAAACTGTCAGGAAACAAATGTAAAATCTACAAATAGCATTCCTAAATGTTTGTACAGGATAATGAGAAATCGTGTGAGTTGTTTGACACAGACTTGGCTAATGAACACTTACCCTGCGTGTGTGTTGTTTATGAACACTTACCCTGCGTGTGTGTTGTTTATGAACACTTACCCTGCGTGTGTGTTGTTTATGAACACTTACCCTGCGTGTGTGTTGTTTATGAACATTTACCCTGCGTGTGTGTTGTTTATGAACATTTACCCTGCGTGTGTGTTGTTTATGAACACTTACCCTGCGTGTGTGTTGTTTATGAACATTTACCCTGCGTGTGTGTTGTTTATGAACACTTACCCTGCGTGTGTGTTGTTTATGAACACTTACCCTGCGTGTGTGTTGTTTGACACAGACTTGGCTAACTTGTTCAAGAGTTTGCTGTATGTCTCTTCTACTGAACAACTACAAACAGAAAACAACAGTGGGTGTGTCAGAAGTAGTCATTTCATAAACATTGTCATTGTGTGTGTCAGAAGTAGTCATTTCATAAATATTGTCATTGCTCTCCGAGTGAAATTCAAAATATTTTTATCTTCATAAACTTATAATTACATTATTTTGTACACATCATATCAATATGATTGTGAAAATTCTAAACAGTTCCTGAGACTAAAAAAAACCCATTTTCTATCGTTTTTATCAAAATACAATGTATCATACAAACTATCTACCTTTCTCTGAGAAAATCTATGAATTCTTTGGATGATGTTTGTCCTTGTTTCATATTATGATTCAAAACAAAAAATCCATTGTTTTTCTCTCCCTGAAAAGAAACCAACACAAACTTAACCAGCTGTGTTAATCTTTCATTCCACAATAAAACTTATGTACGGGTAGCGCTCTCGCTTCTCACCGCTGCGACCCGAGTTCGATCCCCGTGATCGGCAGTGGTTGTATGTAAGAGGGTGTGGCGGTCGCCCGCTCGGACACGTGGGTTTCCTCCGGGTACTCCGGTTTCCTCCCACATAAATGACCCCCTAGCGCAAACATCCGAGCATCAAAGGACCCCATTGGAAATAAGCTTTCGAGCTTTCATGGGTTATCCTTGGTATTTATGTATGTATGCTTGTATGTATATACCAAATAAATATTTATTTATTTATTTTATTTAGTCTAACATGACATCAAAGCTCAAAGGAATATGAGTGAAATCAACGCTTGATGAGCCATATATCATACAACATTAAACAAAAATGTTTTCTTGTTGTTGTTCATTTGTCAAAAGGAAAACATATTGTTGTGGGATAGTCAGAACTACTACTGCAATCATTACACAATGTAATCATGTAAGGCCATCATTAAACAATTTTTTTTTTTTATGTACTCCGACCAACATTTTTCAAGGTGGGTAGGTAGGTCGTTTTTTTTTGTTTTTTTAAGAATAATGTCATGAAAATCAGATTAACAAATTTTCTGATCTTTTCATTAAGCATATAACGCTGCCAGTTTAGAGTATTCATTTGTCACGGATGATGACCTTTACAGTTGTTAATAAATTAACACCCTTTTTATTACCACCTATCGATTCTCCTTTTAAAAAAATCCAGAAATGCTTTGTGGTTTGACATTCTTAATCGTAATCACTTAAACACTTTAATGTGACCCATTACTATCCAAGTGAATTGCATGATGACAGTAATTTACTCTTAAATAAGATATGATATTGCCCAATATATATTTAATGCCGACTTCTCTGCATCATTCAAATTTTTGTGACTATCATGTTCCATTCATATGTTTCAGTTTAAGAGCAAAGTAAAAGTGCCTTTCGCCTATTAAATTGTCATTTATGTAATCCCATATCAAAATAATACGCATGCTTTTTCAGAAATATAGACCATCAGTTTGAACGCAGACTCGTGGTCCATCATATTTCCCACAATAAGGTAAATCACGTGATTTTTAATATTAGTAACATGGCTTTCAAACATTTGTACACAAATACGATCAGGCCTTGAAGGGGGGAGATCATAGCTTCTTGTTGGTAGATGATGTGGTAATATGGATCCGTGATGCGATACATTTGATCAAGGACATTTTGAATAAAAAATCCGCAAAACAACTAGGCCTAATAAAAAAGTGGTCTAAAGTTTAAAACTAATTTGGAGAAGTTCTATTTTCTAGGGGGGGGGGGGGGGGGGGGGGGGGGGGATTTCAAAGTGTTGAAAAAATGATTGGGTCGGGGCAAATAGTTTAATGTCAGTTGTCTGACAAAAAACTAAATTCACATAGTTTTTACCAAGACCCCACCCTCCTTAAAACTAAACATGATTCATGAATGTTGAAACTAATCGATTAACAGATAAAAACATTGGAGTATAAATAAAACATTATATACCTTTTGTACTGTTTATTCACAAATGAAAGTGTACATATAAAAACTATTAAATGTTCATTGTAATATTATGTGGTTTTTAACAGTCACTTGTATTTTTTCTTTTTCCACTAAAGTATAATCGATGTCAGTTGACAGAAACTTAATATGCGAGTTTTTACCCCCCCCCCCCCAACTATTTGAATTTAGATCTTAATCCAACATCGACCTTTTGATCTTGCCCCTAAAGCATTTGTAAGGTTTACCCCTGATATCACATAACATTTATATCTCTGCAACCATTAATTATTGAATATTCCAACAAATCATAATTATCAGTAGTTATAGATTTTAAAGTTGATCAGACTAAAAACAATAATACATTCCCTTCAGAAAAAGTTAAATAACACTTATCCATGAAGTTAATATATATAGAATAGAATATATTTATTCACCAATCAAGGGCCCTCAGGGAGCATTACACAAATTAACAATTAAACATTATAACTACATGATACAATTTACACATGTGTACCATAAACACATGTTAAGGGTTTCTACATTGACATAGGTATTGAATTCTCATCACAATACTGATTGGAAAATGTACTGTACAATAAGTGTGCTATATGGGAAGTAAAGTAAAACAATATTATAAAATGTTGTCACAAACACAGAGGGTAACAAGGGACGGTGCCTGAGCCAAGTCGATCAGACTGGCAGTCTTGTACCCTAAGTGTTTGAGACAGCTTATTTACAGTATACACAAAAATAAATACACGATACCACAATATGTACACATGCATACCATATACAGATGTTATATATTCAAGACAGCTTACTTGAGTATTGTATACAATTAAATAGAACTACACAATACGATATTCAGATGTATTGTTAAGGCCGGGTTTCTACATCGACGTTGGTCTTGAGTTGGCTTATAATACTGATTGAAAATGCGATGTACAACAAGGATGTTACATGGGTAGGAAAATGAAACAATATTATAAAATGTTGTCATGAATTACAGGGGGTAATAAACAATATTATAAAATGTTGTCACGAATACAGGGGGTACCAAGGGACGGTGCCTTTGCCAAGTCAATCAGATTGGCAGTCTTGTACCCCAAGTATTCGAGACAGCTTATTTATAGATGTGTTTATTTGAAAGCGACAAGGAGTAAATCAGGGTTCGAAATTAATTTTTTCATGCACTAGTCCATACGGACTAGTCACTATTGATGTTCACTAGTCTGCAAAGCATTTCACTAGTCCGTCCAGTATATCATAACAAATGATCTTCATTTTATTCAATAGTATTTAATGAAACCAAACACATCACAGTTGCAAGCAATTCAGTTTCTGACACCGACAGAAGAAAAAGACCACCATACTTGATTTTGCTTTCAAGATTTTCAGAAGCATACAGTAATGTCCGAGTTAATCCTTTTATAAACATTCAAGATTTTCAGAAGCATACAGTAACGTCCGAGTGGTTAGAGCGTTCGCCCCGCATGCGGTAGACCAGGGTTCGAATCCCGGCCGCGACAGACCTAAGTCGATAAAAAACAGGTAGTGACAGTTCCATCGCCAAACGCTCGGCATCAGGTGTGAATGTCACGGGTCCTCGGAGATGACCTTAAAAACGGATGACCCGTGTCACAGTAGGTGTGGCACGCTAAAGAACCCTCACTGCTCAATGGCCGTAAGCGCCGAGCATAGGCCTAAATTTGAAGCCCTTCACCGGTCTTGGTGACGTCTCCATATGAGTGAAAACAAGAGGCCCAAGGGCCTAGAATCGCTCTTCTGATAAATTGTACAACCCCACCATTTCTATTCTTAGCCTCTTAGTATTCTAAATCTTTAGTTAAATCCTAAGAATTCAAAAAAAGTAGGTCAATGTGACCTACTTTTTGGTTTACATATTTTGAGAACCCAAGAAATATCAATTGACAAAGTTTGATGATTTTAAGCCAATTAGCATCTGAATATTGAAATATAGCTGTCAAATTCTAATCGTAGGTCATGGTGACCTACTTTTTGGTCAGCGAACTCCGAACATGCAAGACCCATCAACTGACAAAGTTTGATGACTGTAGGTCAAATAGTATCTGAAATATATAAATATAGCCGTCCAATTCCAAAAGTAGGTCAAGGTGACCTACCTTTTCATCAACACCCTTCAAACATGCAAGACCCAACAACTGACAAAGTTTGATGACTGTAGGTCAAATAGTATCTGAAATATATAAATATAGCCGTCCAATTCCAAAAGTAGGTCAAGGTGACCTACTTTTTGGTCGAAACCCTTCGAACATGCAAGACCCATCAACTGACAAAGTTTGATGACTGTAGGTCAAATAGTATCTGAAATATATAAATATAGCCATCAAATTCCAAAAGTAGGTCAAGGTGACCTACTTTTTGGTCGACACACTCCGTTGACTCAAGATGCATCAACTGTCAAAGTTTGATGATTGTAGGTCAATTAGTGACTGAAATATATAAATATAACTGTCAAATGCCAAAAGTAGGTCACAGTGACCTACTTTCTGGTCAATACACTCCGAAGACTCAAGATGCATCAACTGACAAAGTTTGATGATTGTAGGTCAAATAGTGTCTGAAATATAGTAATTTAGCTGTCAAATACCAAAAGTAGGTCACGGTGACCTACTTTTTGGTCGACACAAACCGAAGACTGAAGACGCATCAACTGACAAAGTTTGATGATCCTAGGTTTTACAGTGCCCAAAATATGCATCTAAAATTGAAAATGTGAAATTTGAATATCTGCAAAATTCAAAAAGTAGGTCACTGTGACCTACTTTTTTTATAAATATGTTTCAAGGCCTCAAGATGCATCAACTTACAAGATTTAATGATTCTAAACCTCTCGGTATTTGAAATAACAACTTAAAATATATCTATAAATGATAAGCCATAAAATTCAGAAAGTAGGTCACGGTGACCTATTTTTCAGTTGACGCATTTCAAGGTCCCATGATCCACCAACTGACAAGTTTTGATGATCATAGGCTTCAAAGTGTCCAAGATATGCATCAAAATTAATTTTAAAATAAATACCTGCAAAATTCAAAAAGTAGGTCACCGTGACCTACTTTTGAGACAACTTGACACAAGGTCCTAAGATGCATCAACTGTCAAAATTTGATGATCCTAGTCCTTATAATGACTAAAATATCAAAGATTTAAGGAAATATAAATTTAGGTCAACTTTGAAGTGACCTTGAGACCACACCCTTTGCCCCAGGGTAATGCCTTGAACAATTTTTAATCTACAACATATCCTCATCCTTATGTGTAAGTTTGGTGATAATCTGCCCAGTGGTTCTTGAGAAGAAGATTTTTTAGCAACCACTACTTTTGTTTGTATTTTCCTGATTATCTCCCCTTGTTAAAGGGTCACATCCCTCTATTTAGTATGTATGAAAGCCCTTGGGCCAATGATACCCTGTAACAAATTGAAAAAAATTGGCCAAGGGGTTCTTGAGTTATAGCCCTTTTTCTAAAAAGTTTACGCACACCGCACAAATGGCCATAGCATTAGCTCTTTGAGCCTTCGGCTCAGAAGAGCTAAAAATTCTCGAGCGAGACGTTAAGCAAGATACAATCAATCAATAAACGTCCATAAGTGCGTTCAAGATCGACATTCCCGTTGATTTCGTGCTCAGTTCTTAGAGTCACAAGAGATTGAAATTTTATCAATAAAGTCAATGAAATTCACTCGATTGACCAAGCCATGAGCTATAGTGTTACTAACTCCTGTGTTAGAGTTGCGAATGACGAGAACATGTGCGCACAAAAGTGCATGTTCTTGCAGTTCGTACCCATTTTCATGGTACGTACTCAGCATTCATAATCGGAAGGAATTTGTGCTTGTTCTAAAAACGGCGGTCTCGAACACACTCCATGTGTTTGAAAGATGTCATAGTTACACAAACACTTAACCATGCAGGTAATTGTCCATAAGTTCAAACATCTAAGAGACTCAGACAAATCTTGCTAAAATCTAAACCAATTCAAGATTGATATCCGGATTTTCACTAGTCCGTACGGACTAGTGCTATAAAGAGTTTACTAGTCCGACACGTTTTTTACTAGTCTCGGACTTACGGACATGAGGTAATTTCGAACCCTGTAAATTATACATACTAGTATAGTTAAACAACCCTTAGTATTCTATATCCCTGTTTTTAAAATCATTTTACTGATTTGTATGAGTATTTGTGCATTTTCATTTGTCATGAGCCAGATCAACTTTGATCATTATTCATGTTACAAAAGTTCTTACAGCAGTTATTTACCAATTCATATAAAACATTTCTTTCTTCCTCATTATGAGAACATGACAGTAAAAAAAGATTTTCATCATCAAGTGTATTGGTATTACATCTACAGGGGTCGAAATTAACTTTCCCAACCACAGGCTAATTTTAGCCTGTGGGTGAAAAATCCACAGGCTAAAATGAAAACCTACAAGCTAAAATAAAAATAAAGAAGCAGTGCTCTTTTACATGTTTTTTTTAATCAATGATTTTCCCCCATTACTGAGCCTAGTAGGTCAACAGGCATCGTTTGGACAAGACACTAAGTTATGTAAGTCATATGGTGCAATGTTTAGGTCTCTTGATCATCGTACCTCTAATTAACAACCTGTTTGTTTATCACAGGTCTAGATCCAGTCTTCCAATTGCATGCCACATCAGGGTTGTCACTAGTGATTTTTCAAAGCGAATCCCGGAATCATGGTTTTATAAGCAGCATGATCACGAGCCCCATTAACTTTTTTGATAATCGTTTACGCGGTGAGCAGTGCACTTGTGTCATCACTACAACCCGATTGATTGTTTTCCGCCACACTCAACAATGTTTTCAGTTATATGGTGGCGCCCAGTTTTTATTGGTGGAAGAGAGAACCCAGATACAATGTACCTGGGAAGAGACCACCGACCTTCCGAAAGTAAACTGGGAAACTTTCTCACTTACCGGCGCGAGCGGGATTCGAACCCGCGGCGAGAGAGGTGAGAGGCCATAAATTAATTTAGATGGACATTCTCATGATTCTAATAAAATTGACTACTGAAAGACTTGGTAAAACATAGACTCCGATTTTTTTTTTAGATAAATAACAAAAACCTCATACTTGGAATTCAATTTAATCACCCCTATAGGTGAACAGGACTCGTGGCACATGTTTATATTTTTCACCATAATGCGATGTCCGACCTCTAAAGAATTTGTTTGACTCCGACTTTCTTAAAAAATCATAAAAGAAAAATCCGGATAGAAACGGTTGTTGAAATCAGTCGTTCATGTAAGCGTTTGTATGATTCAGAGTGCAAGTCTAAGAAAAGCGAATACCGCACAACTGTCAAAAACGGATACGATCATGGTTTGTAAATCACCACTCGCTAAAATTTTCGAGTGTCCACTATTTTTCAAATGTACTCGCATTTTGCGAGTATTTCTCGCTAATTTCGAGCCCTGATCTAGTACAATGTCTATCTTGTCTAGGAATGCCTTGGTATCGGCCTCTTTCAATATTAAATCTATGAGCCAATATATATCATTATAATATACATCTCAGTATAGCAGATAACATAGACGTGTATAGTTGAGTTTCTCAATAAAATATGTTAAAAACTAAAATATACTTGAAATTCCTGGTACATTTTTCAAAGCATCAGTATCATCTGCTATACACGTCTATGTCATCTGCTATACACGTCTATGTCATCTGCTATACATGTCTATGTCATCTGCTATACACGTCTATGTCATCTGCTATCTGCTATACTGAGATGTTTTCAATGAATCAAATATTTTTCTTATTTGATTAAATACATAAAATGCTAATCATGAAAGTATCTATTAATTTTTTTTTATTTTTTTCTTAAGGTAGCTCACTACACTAAAGCTTATACTCTGTATGACACCACGTCACAAGATGGCGATTTAAATGTTTTGTGAAATTATTTGTATCAATCGACTTGTTTGTCTATCATCGTAGCTCAGTGGTTAAAGCATTGGGCTGGTGAATCGCAGATATCGAGTTCAAATCCCCCAGAGTCTTTTGTTCATGTGTGTTAAATTGATTTTTTTGAAAATCGTGTTTTTATCCAAATTTGTATATTTTTTGTCTTTTTGGCATATATACTTATTGTATATCATCATATCTTTTATAATTAAATCAATTTGTACTACTGATTTGAGAAACTATTTCTGGGTGTAGTGAGCCACCTTAAATTTTACCTATAATTTTTTTTCTCCCTGCATTGTGCTATTCACTACAACTGGCGTGTAGACAACTTGAATAATGCTACAATTACATTGAGTGCTTTTCATTATTTCAGGATGTATCATATTTCAGTATTTATAACAAAGGCCTCAGTACTATGTGTAGACACTCTCAGATAGCTCTCCCATGTACACCTTCAGATTAAAATCGTCTTAGGTATAGATATATCTAACATCTATATAGCTATTAAAGTCCTTAGCAAAGTAATTGTCAAAAACAAATAAGCATTTGTGATTTTTTTTTAAAAGTATCCCTGTCATTTCAGTTTTTCCTCTGACGAGAATTTTGCCTGCTTATCAAACAAGAAGATATTGGATTTAACAGATAACTTGGAGGAGACATGAAGATATTGGATTTAACAGTTAACTTGGAGGAGACATGACTGCTCTCTTGAATGTGTTTGGTTTGACTGACATACATGTCTGAGAACGTGATTGTGTGATGTCACGATCTAATATCACTGTCCAGAAACTACATAACACCGAATTAAACGGAATTTTCCTATATAAAAATCAGGTTGGAAATTACTGATACTTAATCACAAAGGAAATTCGTGAATTCTTTATTTTGAAGGAACACGTGAGCTTCCATTTGGTCACCTGTAACTTTACAGGGATGCAGCTGCTACACCCCCTTTCCATCCTGCATGTTGTTAACGTGAATCGACGGATTGATAATGGATGCGATGAGGGAGTACAACACACAGCATGCAGCTTTATTATTTTCTCGATTAAATGAAGAAGTTTGCATCAAATAATCTTACCCAAAAATGATCGCCAAACGATGTCATCTTGATGCTAGGTTTTGAAGGTGTTATAGAAAAAATGGCGATTATTATGATTTGGGGCGCATGCGCATTCTTTCGTGTCTTATGCGTGTAAACGTTTTATTTTTCAAGCACCTTTTTGTTGTCAAAGTTTGAAGACGGGGGGATTTAAACCGTAAAAAGGTACAATAATGTGTTCATGACACTATCGTTAGGATGAGCGCAGCTAGAAATAATCGTAGTAAACAAGAGTCGTCGCTGACCAATTTAGTGAATACCTTGGTACGGTCTAAGGCTAACCATAAACCTTGACCACAGGAGTCGGCAATTTTATCAAAAATATACATATATGAGAAATGGACATACATACTAGTTAATACCAATGAGCTTCGCGAGCGCTATTTGTGTAATTAATGCCACCTGTGTGCGGAGGTTTTGTTTCAGGGTTGTTTTTGTTTGTTTGTTGGTTTTTTGTTTGGGAGCAAATGAAGTTTTGTAACCAGGGACAATATACTAGTTAGTTATATAGGTCCCTGATTGTAACATTATCTTCATGAAGTCACTTTGTGAATTTGCAGAAAGGAAAATGATGAAGGATTTAAACCATAGAAAGGTACAATAATGTGTTTCATGATGCTACCATTAGGGCAAGTGCAGCTTGGAATAATCATAGTAAATGAGATTTCGTCACTGACCAAATAGTGAATACTGTGCTATGGTTGTGAAATAGAAACAATTAGTTACATATTTTAAAATATACTAGACCTGTATGAAAAATGAAGGCTATCTTTGATTAATTAACCTGTTTAGAATGTCCACAAAGAAAGTAGAAACTTGCTAGGCCTATTATTGTGTGTATCAAATTTAAAAGGCCTGCTTCACAATTTTTCCAATACACTTTCTGATAAGCTAAAATGCTGAGAAATGTACAGATTTTTGGCATGATATTAGGTTGAGTTTTAAGGGTAGCTGTTTAAAGATTTAGGGCTCTATCTGTTGTAAAAATTGATAATCAGTTTTGTGCACAAATAATATGGTCCATGTGTGTAAATATGCTTTGTTATAAAATAGAATATTTATTTATTCACCAATCAAGGGCCCTCAGGGGGCATATACAAATTAAACATTATAACTACATGATACAATTTACACATGTGTACCATAAACACATGCTAAGGGTTGCTACATTGACATAGGTATTGAATTCTCATCACAATACTGATTGGAAATGTACTGTACAATAAGTGTGCTATATGGGAAGTAAAGTAAAACAATATTATAAAATGTTGTCACAAACACAGAGGGTACCAAGGGACGGTGCCTGAGCCAAGTCGATCAGACTGGCAGTCTTGTACCTTAAGTACCTTATATTGGTGTAATCAATATATAGCACATTTGGAATTATGCTTGGACAAGTGCATCTTTATTCATTGTATAGACTAAGTAATGTTGTACATAAATTAGAATGTAGCAAGGCTGGCACAAAAAGTGCTTAATTAAGCTGTTACTGCTAAATTATCTATTATATGAATTATTTACAATATTTGAAGAACTTGAAGTCAAAGTGGATGTGAAACTCCTGCTGGTAGATTGTCTTGTATGTCCAATCAATTTTTATAACGGAGGACTATTTAAAGTCTGATTTCATTTTGGTGTATATCAGAGATTGTAATTTGTTAATTAACAAAGAGAATTATTATTTATTGATATATCCAGAACCACTATATAGATGTAGGAGAGTCCTTTACAGAGAAATGGGACTGAATACGCCTATACACACCTATACAGAATGTTTATCTCAGTATGTCAGCCTGCTGATAATACATAGCCTTATCATCAGTCTATACATTAATATATAGTGTGCTGGAATAGATACTCGTGCTAGATTTCAGATTTCTTCATACTTGGTATGTAGGTTTAAGTATATATAAGTTTTTCTCCTTTTCCCCCATTATTTTTATTTATTATTTTTTTCTTGTATCAATGATTTGACTTGTTTTGGTTGTATATATCATTATTGACCTCGTTCTGTAAACATTCATTAGTGATAACAGAACTTTCTTTAAGTCATGCAGGTATCAAACTCGGTGCACAGGAACCTAACTGCATCTCAGACATTCAATTTTAAGACACAAACAAAAAATGAGCTTGAAAATTGGTCAAATGTTTTAATGACTGTCTTTATGATAAGTTTCTTTCCATTTGAATCCCTAGAAAAGGAATTTAGTTATAACAGTAGACTAAGTCTGTTTATAGCAGCAATTTAATCCATGTGTTCTAAGTTTAGGTGTGAGCACTTTGGCTGGTGCATATGGTAAATTTCTGATGAAGAATATTGAAATAATGATTGTTTAATGATTGTGGAATAATGATTAAGGAGTGTTTTGAAAGGTACCTCTGGAAAGAAATCCTCCCACCCTTTCCACAGAACTATTTGTCACAGTGGTGATTTGATAAAAGAATTCATTGACATATATACCCATCAATAATTCATGTTTTGATATTGTTCACAGAGTGTGATCCGATGTTGGGGATCACCCCACTGTGATTTCAAATCATGTCTCTCTTAAACTGATGATGTCACAATGCATCAACACATGTTTTTTTTAGAAAGTGATCAACTGAGTCAAACACGAAATTGTGTACACAAAAAATAATTTAGGGGTAGAAGGAGGTCAAACAGTCTTCCAGATTTTTTGCATTATGAATACAGGTATTGCCCTGAAATTTTGTCACAACCTCTCTATTAGAGAAATGGATAATCAGTTCACATTTCAACTTAATTGGTGCACCATGACCTACTTTAGGGCTAAAAGTAGGTCAAATATTTACTGAACTTTTTATCATCATAGATACAGATATTGCACCAGTTGACATTTTGTCACAACCTCCCTCTTAGAGAAATACACATGTGACATCAGATGGATTGGTTTGCCATTTGACCTACTTTAAGGATGTTCTATTCAGAATATGTTTGATATCAAGTGCATAATGTGCTTACAGGTTGAATTTCACGGTCTGACGGGCGTATGTTGTACGGTTTGTTGAATTTCATTGTCTGACAGGTGTATGTTGTACCGTTTGTTGAATTTCATGGTCTGATGGGCATATGCTGTACCGTTTGTTGAATTTCACGGTCTGATGGGCGTATTTTGTACCGTTTGTTGAATTTCATTGTCTGATGGGTGTATGTTGTACCGTTTGTTGAATTTCACGGTCTGATGGGCGTATGCTGTACCGTTTGTTGAATTTCACGGTCTGATGGGTGTATTTTGTACCGTTTGTTGAATTTCATTGTCTGATGGGCGTATGTTGTACCGTTTGTTGAATT
The DNA here is from genome assembly GCF_947568905.1 of Ostrea edulis. Classification (NCBI taxonomy): domain Eukaryota; kingdom Metazoa; phylum Mollusca; class Bivalvia; order Ostreida; family Ostreidae; genus Ostrea; species Ostrea edulis. The sequence continues at coordinate 44,579,910 of NC_079167.1, forward strand.
TCACGGTCTGACGGGCGTATGTTGTACCGTTTGTTGAATTTCACGGTCTGACGGGCGTATGTTGTACCATTTGTTGAATTTCATTGTGTGAGGGGGCATATGTTGTACCGTTTGTTGAATTTCATTGTCTGACGGGTGTATGTTGTACCGTTTATTGAATTTCACGGTCTGACGGGCGTATGTTGTACCGTTTACAGTACTCTTGTTAATCAAAGTTTCAACAAGTCAAACATTTATGATGTCATACATGTAACCTAAGATTACCAGCAATTTTTAAAAAAAATATAACATTATACAAGTTGTACCTAAATACACTTTAGATTCAACAACAATTCATCAGTTGTACTCATTCAGCTATCATAATGAGTTCATACATGTAATTACATAGGACAAGCTCAGAATATTGCTAATTTATGGTCTCTTATAGACACTGTTAGAGTTCCTACCCTTGTCTAATATCAGGAAGTTATTCAGGTCTGTATGCAATGAACTGAAGTTTTCATGTGTGCAGCCTTTCTCTGTCTCTTTCTCTCTCTCTGTCTCTATTTCTCTGTCTCTCTCTGTCTATCTCTCTCTGTGTCTATCTCTCATTCTCTGTCTCTCATTCTCTTTCTGTCTCTCTCATTCTGTCTCTCTCTCTCTTTCTGTTTCTTTCTCTGACGCTCTCTCTCTTTGTTTCTTTCTCTGAGCTCTCTCTCTGACTGTTTCTTTCTCTATGACTTTCTCTCTCTCTCTCATTAACTTTGAAGTTATTACCATATCTAATTATGTATATTACCTATGAAACAGAAGTTGATGTATAAATCAATACTGCAATATAGCTTTGCATGATAAAAAAAAAAAAAATCTCGGACTGATACCTATTGCTTGACTTCAATCTCTGGTGTTTTATGATTTCGATCATCCAGGTAGTATGTTTTCCGGCTGGAACTTTAGAATTAGGAATTCGGGTTCCGGATTGTATTGTATGGATGGTTCTGACTGGGCTTTGTTGGTGACAAATTATTCTCATGGTCATTGGCATGCATGATATCTGTCAATAAAATGAGTTTTTAATGCGTTTGATTTGTGGGTATAATACATAAAAAGATTTATTTAGGACTGGTATTTCTTTGGGTTGAGATTTTGGGACATGTGCATGAAGAAATCTAACATTATTATTCTATTGCAATAGTCAACTTTAAAACTAAGACTTTTTTAAACAAAAGAACGAAGTGAATTCTACAATGTGACTCAGGGACTAGTCTACAGGGTTTTCAACGAAAAGATTCATTTTATTAAACTACAATCAATTTGTTTTTTATCTTTAGAATTGAAGAGTTCATTTGAATATATTAGATAAAATTTACTGTACACACATTAACTGTGTGGGTCTACTAATCAATGATCAAATGAAATGGCCTTGGAGATGGAGAACAGAGTTGTCCCCCTTTCACTGACATTGTATTTTTTACTCTCCTTTTTGTGATTGGGAAATGGCAGTGTATTTATTATAAGACCACACCTGGATAGAACTGTATTCATTTTATAAGTAAAGGTAAGAATTTTCCCCACTGCATGATAAATAGAGATAATTTCAGAAATTAAATCACATGGTGCTAGATTTTATGCATTCGTGAGTTTAAAAAATGAAATATTTATTTGGTTGCATTTTTACATTTTTCCAGTTATTAAAAAACAGAAATGCATGGATATAAAACCATGTTTGATTAAATATAAAAGTTTTTGAATTATGATTTGATATATATTTAGACATGCATTATTTGAATTAACAAAATTCATGTCATATAAACCAAGAATTATAAATTCTAATCACTATTTATAAAAGTTGCAATTGATGTCTAATGATTTTAAAAGGAATAACTACTTTCTGCATGTTGTAAAAAGTTGGTTGGTTTTGTTTTTTGTTTTGTTTTTTCTTTTTCAAATTAGGTAAAAGATTTTTTTTTTTTGGAAGCTTATCTTGGACAGATTATCAGAGTGTGTCATCTGTATAATAAATCAGGACAAACTAAGTCCGTGTGTGGAGGGCGGCCTACACTGCGATGCACGTTACAGATCTTAATGTCAAACTTTCCGTACAGATAACCTAGATATGTGTACTCCTCTCACCGCCTTAGTGACCAAAGCATGGGGAGAAGTAGGGTTGTTGTCGACCTCTTGTCAGAAGATTTATACATCTCAAAAAACTAAATAGTAAATCAAGTAGATGATTTATACCGCAGCTGTACGGTGGTATAGATATAGAGTTTGACGACAAGTTCAATATCAATAAAGCTACTTTTGGTGTCATATAAAAATACATTTTTTTATTTATTTTTTTTAAATTATTTCCTGTGGATGGTTCCTTTTATATCTTTGATATATGTGATAGAAATTATGATGACCTTGCACATAATGACATGATAAATATCATCCTGTGTGTTAGAGTATTGTTACAGAAACTTTTAATTATATTTATAGTACTTTGAAGTTTGTTACATGTACTGCCATTTTTTCATTTACAAATACTTGGTCATTAATGAAGAATTCATTTTTTTGACTTTTCCTCTTGAAGATTTCAAGTTGATTAACTTACAAGATTCCTTCAGTTTAAAGTTAGCCTGAGTGAATGAGGCTGATTGTTTGCTGGGTGTATAAAGTTAGCCTGAGTGAATGAGGCTGGTTATTTGCTGGGTAGATTTACATCATTCTTGTAAATATTGCATGTTTATTCTGATCAGATTGATTACAATAATATTTAAAGAGAGCTCTTAGTTTTTGTGTGCAGTATATTACCCACAGTTCATGTGAATCATTAGGATGCGTCACTGTTTTCGTCTCATTGGGTCGATTTGAATTCCACCCAATAGGAAAGTCTTCACACCCTTGAAAACATTAGATAGGATAAAAAAAAATAGCATATATTCAGATAGATGAGCTTTCTATTTTGAGACTTTACTGTAAATATTTGTTTTGGAAAAGTCAGTGACCGACCACATAATCATTGAAACACCAAGGCATTATAACTGTGTAACTTAAAGTTATACGACAATGCGATTGTTTAGGACGGTGTTGTGTGCAGTCAAATTTAATAAGCATGTGTCCTGATTCCATGTGAAATATCCGATCGATGCCGAGACAGATTTATTGCTGTACATTGTGACCTTTAGTGACTGGCTGCTGTACATTGTGACCTTCAGTGACCGGCTGCTGTACATTGTGACCTTCAGTGACCGGCTGCTGTACATTGTGACCTTCAGGGACCGGCTGTTGTACATTGTGACCTTCAGGGACCGGCTGTTGTACATTGTGACCTTTAGTGACCGGCTACTATACATTGTGACCTTTAGTGACCGGCTGCTGTACAACGTGACCTTCAGTGACCGCCTGCTGTACAACGTGACCTTCAGTGACTGGCTGCTGTACATTGTGACCTTCAGTGACTGGCTGCTGTACATTGTGACCTTCAGTGACCAGCTGTTGTACATTGTGACCTTTAGTGACCAGCTGCTGTACATTGTGACCCTGCTGTACATTGTGACCTTCAGTGACCGCCTGTTGTACATTGTGACCTTGAGTGACCGGCTGTTGTACATTGTGACCTTTAGTGACCGGCTGTTGTACATTGTGACCTTCAGTGACTGGCTGCTGTACATTGTGACCTTCAGTGACTGGCTGTTGTACATTGTGACCTTTAGTGACCGACTGTTGTACATTGTGACCTTTAGTGACCGCCTGTTGTACATTGTGACCTTTAGTGACCGTCTGTTGTACATTGTGACCTTCAGTGACCGCCTGTTGTACATTGTGACCTTTAGTGACCGGCTGCTGTACATTGTGATTTCAGTGACCGCCTGTTGTACATTGTGACCTTCATTGACCGCCTGTTGTACATGACCAGTAACAGATAAATACTGACCTGATCAGTGTCTGCCTCTCTCCACAGTGACCATAGTGGTTATAAAGTGTGACCTTGTGATTAGTGACCTTGGTGGTTACAGAGTGTGACCTTGTGATTAGTGACCTTGGTGGTTACAGAGTGTGACCATGTGATTAGTGACCTTGGTGGTTACAGAGTGTGACTGTATAATTAGTGACCTTGGTGGTTACAGAGTGTGACTGTATAATTAGTGACCTTGGTGGTTACAGAGTGACCATGTGATTAGTGACCTTGGTGGTTACAGAGTGTGACTGTATAATTAGTGACCTTGGTGGTTACAAAGTGTGACAGTAAAATTTAAGTGACCTTGGTGGTTACAGAGTGTGACTGTATGATTAGTGACCTTGGTGGTTACAGAGTGTGGCAGTATGAATGGGCTACTTCTTAATTTGTTTTGTTTTCACTTAGATTTTGTTTAAACAATTTTTACTAAAGATAACGTTAGCAAACACAGGCGCCATCGAAAGCACACCAACATATGAATGTGTTAACCATCTGGGGAATCCGATAAAGTGAAGGCCGCATCAGGACTTATCAAGCCGGCCAAGTGTTCACACTCTTGTTGTGTTTGTTGACATTATGTAAGAAGACAGCACATCATTTGGATTTCTGGATTACAAGATGCCGCTGCAAAGAGTCAAAATGAAATTTCGCTCTCCAAAGAGAGTCCGTTTTGCCATCGATCTAGAGTAGGTAAATGTTTGTCAAAGCTTAAAGATTTGACCCTGCTAAGTCAATTTTTTGTTTTTGTTTTTATAAATGTTGTGATTTCATTTTTTTAGTTAGACAAACATGCAGCAGTATGGGAACTTTATAGAAACTGATTGCACGTGACAACAACTTTAATGTGGGGGATGGGAGTTGTGGTAACTTATGTAATATGCAGATGTCTCTTATTGCATGACAGCTTTAGTGTCAATACCAGTCATATTATTGTAAAATTACCCATGATGCTTTAATAGCTTGCCATATGCATGGTGTTACTGTAATGTCATTTATAGAACTTCCTCATAATTAATAATAATAATTATAATAATAGCCTTTATTTATCCATGATAACACAAATTAGCATATAGCTAGTTTCCATTGTGGTCTTGCATAATTACTGATAAATCTTAATTGTCAGTCTGTATACAAGTTGTTTCAATTTTACTTATTTTGTTGTTGGGTTTTTTTTTTTTGTTTTTTTTTTTAGAGAATTTGAAGGAATTTGACAATGATTTTAAATTTTTGTGTAATAATTTAATCATTTAGGATATGTATATATGAACAACCTTTTTCTTCCATTTGATATTGGACTTTAATAACCGTATTATTCTGCTATGATGGGGTGACCTATTTTTTTTTATTATATATATAGATAAGTTAATACAAGGCAAAATATATAATCATTGATAAATTTATTTACATTCATGGGTCAGTGTTCAAAAATTGAGTTCATCTGTGAGTAGAGTGGGCAGTTCCAGTATAGAACCGGCCCGCAGTTCTAGGAGGTTCAGACCCACCCCCATCCACCAGAATTTCCAAAATATTACAATAACGTTTTGAAGATGACAGTTCTACTATTCTGAATTTTGAGTTAAATGTGCACTCCTCTCCTTTTTATGCAAACTTTAGCCACTTAATTTTGGAAAACATTTACAAGTCAACTTGGGGTCAAATCAGGTCATTTAATTTTGGGCAAAATCAGGTCATTTTAAGTAAATTGTTTAACATGTTAATTAAATAACACTAACTGAAGATTGTGGAAAAGGTTAAAGTTTATGTAAATGCATGTATCATGAATCTATTATCAGTCTATCTGATCCATAATTCACCTCTGTGAGATCGGATGAAATTCAAAACAAAGCAGAATAATTCGCAACTTTCAACGTAATATAATTTTTATACGCTTGTCTTTGGACGAGACATATTATGGTACAGCAATATCTGTCCGTTCGTTCGGGGTTTTCTGTTTCTATTTTCATTTCTCTGTCACATATCAAGCTAAAAATTACTGAGAAGCTTTTTTGTGGGTCTCTGAATTTTGATCGATTTTGACCTCTCTTGCAGGAGTTTGCCAATTTAATTGAAATTTAATGTTTTAGGGAGTGCATATTTGCCGAAATTCTTATCCCTTCCATAGTTTTTAATTGAGGATCTTATTCTAAAGTGTTATGGGTATTGAAGATGTGCATGTGGCACTAGGATTTTGATTTTCTTCAATTTTGAGAAAATGACAGGTTGTCAATGAGGAAATATCACAAAGTTAGTGCATGGTTTGTCCATTTAACTCCTCACAGTTTTCATGTTTTAAAGGCCTGTGTAAAGAACTTGAAGATGGGTATATTGCAAGGATTTTGGTATTCAACAATTTTCTGATTTTCTTTGATGTTTGAAAAATTTAACTTGCAAGCTGTTGAACTTAAACAACTTGGGGAAAATACTCATGGTTTGTCAATCAACCTCCTGTCACATTTTTAAACTTGGACCTTTTATTCATGCATTTGCAAAAGAAAGTATGTTACAGCTTGATGATGGCTGATACCATCTTGAATAAAGTTCTACAACTCTTGGCTTCAGAAAACATATACACAATAAGCTTGTGCCAGACGTATTGCGTACCGTTACCGGTACTATTATTCTGACCTGGCATCGAATATTTGGAAATTTCTCTGTCAGACAGACGTATTGCGTACTGTTTCCAGTACTATTATTCTGAACTGCCGTCTAATATTTGGAAATCTCTGTCAGACAGACGTATTGTGTACCGGCCGTTACCGGTACTATTATTCTGACCTGGCTTTGAATATTTGGAAATCTCTCTGTCCATTAAAATTGTGATATTGTATGTCCGTTTTACGGTATTTTCGGACTTCATTTTAGATGAGGATTAGACATCTAGGATGTAAAGTATTTTATCACAAGGTCAAAGGTCAAGGTCACATTAACAAGATTTAAGTTATATCACCTTTTTACTCTTCTTGTCAGTTTCTGAATTACAACATTTTCAGTTTAATGCAGGTATATTGTTTTCGAATCTCACTGATACATGCGTACTTACTAAAATCTCACTGGTACTCGTGTACTTGCTCAAATCTCACTGGTACACCCGTGCTTTCTGTTTAAGAAAGTTTGGGTATATTGTTGTTACTCTGGTCCATTCATCCACCGTCCATCCGTCTCTCACACTTTCTCCTTCCTCTCAAACTTTCTTCTTCCTCTAACTCCTCTTTCATTTTATTTTAAGCAGTAACCAATTAATCTTTTGGAATATGATAGATGGTGTCCTGTGAATATGCATTAAGGTTTCAAAATTTTCAATTTTACCCTGTAGGTAAAAAACCTGATGTTCTTTCTTAAAATGAAAAACAAAAAGAAACCTGGTTCCCAGAACTCCTCATACATTTTATGCAATAGCAAAATCATCTTTTGGTGGTGTCCTGTAGATCGATGTGCAATGAGTTTTCAGAGTTTTCTTTTTCATCTTGAGGAGCAAATGATGATGTTTTCTCTAAGGGTTGGAATCTTTCTCCATTTCAAAGATATATATGGACAATCATTGATGGGGGTTGGGATGACCCCAGATCATTTGCCCATCGGAATACTCGATGCTTCTTGAGATGTGCAGCAAGAGTATATATGATTGAGGGGTGAAGGACCTCAATTGTTTTAAATATATTTCAACAATTATAAAATAGGGTTTGGGATGACCCCCTCCCCCCCCCCCCCCCCCCCCCCCCCCCCCCCCCCCAGGACACTTGCCCAACAGAATACGCAATGCATCTTGATACATACAGCAAGAATTAATACATGGGTATAGGGTATGTTATGTGGTATAGGGTAGGTTATGTGGTATAGGGTATGTTATGTGGTATAGGGTAGGTTATGTGGTATAGGGTATGTTATGTGGTATAGGGTAGGTTATGTGGTATAGGGTAGGTTATGTGGTATAGGGTATGTTATGTGGTATAGGGTAGGTTATGTGGTATAGGGTAGGTTATGTGGTATAGGATAGGTTATGTGGTATAGGGTAGGTTATGTGGTATAGGGTAGGTTATGTGGTAACTTTTGGCTTCTTTGCTAGTTACACAACTACAACAGAGAGTATATTTAAATTATGTGTGGGTTTTACTGTCTTATGACAGCATCTAGTTTATGTTTGAATTTACCCATCTCTCTCAGTTTAAAACTGTGACTTGATACGAGGATCAGAGGACACGTGAACCTAGAAGTAAAGAACTCACGCAAAACTAGAGGTCAAGAACTCACATGAACCTAGAGGTCAAGAACTCGGAGAGTTGTAAAGAAGTCAAACAGGTCACCAAAAACGCTCAGGAAAAATATTTAGTGTGTGGAATTTTGAAATGAAATGGTAAAAACTATAATTGCATTTAAGAATTGCTTGACAGTGATTATGTAGAAAATTACAACTCCAGCATTACAGTTTTCCCTCATGCAGTTGTGAATTATGAATAACCTGAGATGATGGAGGATTTTCTGGGTATATCAGAACAGATGTTGTAATTTTCTCTTCCTAATTGATGCAATACCTTGTAATTGATTTCCTGGATAGCAGGTAATTCATGCATTATCACCTGGATGTAATTTATTATCACCTTAGTCTTAGATTCCTGACTACTAACCAGGATAGAACCACCTGGCTGTATACATATATGTGTATTATAATTTATATTTACTTAGGTGATTTTATTAAGGGTTAATTCTGTTTTAGTATCCAATAAAGCAATAATTCTGCAGGAAATATTAAAACAGGTCTGTCTGTGTAATGGGAGGGTAGAGGGCTTGTAGACTGCCAGGACAGAGTCAGTGTGTATTAGGTTATTAGGAATGGGAAGGAAAATCTGAATTCTTTCAGAATCAGTAGACACTGATCAGCTGTTGTTTGTGTATACTGTAGAGGGCTGTCAATACTCCTCAGACAGCTGGTAGTCTATACAGCTGTACTCTGTTTATCAGGATTTTGTTTTTTCCAGTGATATGAGTGATAATGAGACTTCTGAGGGTAACCCACGGTGTTACCATGATGACCCGGAGGAGGTGCCCGTTAGCCCAGACCAGATGCAGCTTCTAGAGGTCCCCAACGGGAACCGTCCCCACAGAAACCATGATGGAGCGGGCATGTCGGGGAACAACACCAGTCGAATGAGATACGAAGGTGAGGGCTATACTGCTAAGTGCTTACGTTTTTTGATGTCACTTAGTAATTTTACAATAACTGGGTAAAGAGTCCGGTTTGGAGTTTGGATAGGCTTTTATTACTGAAGACTTCCAAGTAAATTGTATAAGAAAACCCTGTTGAATAGAATTGTCAAATTAGCAACAAAATATTGAAATATCTGAATATGGTAAAATTCGTGAAAAATTACTTTACAGTTAACTTGCTGACTTTATAATTATCACTGAAATCAGTAAGCCAATTAATTCTTAATCGTGAAAAATTACTTTACAGTTAACTCTGGTAAAATCATAATATAATATGTTTCATAATGAACGTGAATACCTTGAAATGAAACAAAATGAAATTAAAAGACACATAATAAAATTACATATCCACAACATATAACATGCAGAGCATACACATAAGACACATGAAACAAAATATACACATATACACAATCTTACCTCACATGAGGTGTAAAGGCATTAATACGATGGAGTCAACCATTAATTATATCCTGTACGAAAAAAATGGGATTTATGTACATGTAATTCGCTATATCATTAATTAATTACTCTCTGGCAATACTCTTAATATAAATATGTACTTAAAACACACTGCAGTTATCTAGGTAAATTAATTAACTCAGTGTGCACATATTTGAACTACTCGAGTTTTCAAACTGTTAAAGCGATAAGAATTTGCGACATTACATTCATAAATACTTTTAGAAAATCACACCTACTTTAAACTAAATTAAAGAATAATTACTTTATATCCCAGGAGACTTAAACGCATGTATAAAATTTGGATAAAGGTACTTGTCAGCAAATACATGAAGCACGAACTAGTGCTACCTGGAAAGTGAACACCCGCCAAATCAAGCAAGGTAATTGAACTACCCTCATTCATTTACAGTATATAAGATAGCTGACCAGTCTCTTTACACAGAAAGTCTTATTACTAAGATCAGACATGAGAAATGCTGGGATTTCTGATAAATTAGTATACATGTATATATCGTACATCCGTGGCTGATAAAACTTATGTACATAAGTTGTGATTGAACTTTTATTTTAGACGTGTAAGATATTTTGTAAATAGGGTCATTCTATGCAGAGGTTACTAAATTTGAGGTGTTTTGTTTAAATTACTAATGGTGAACAAATTTAATAAGGAGAACATTGATTTATAGATTCTAAATCAAAATTGTGTTTGCTTCCCCATTGCAACTAACGATTTGATTTATGCTTGGGTAGATGGGAAAAGTATTTTATTTTCTGTTGGTAATGGCTGATCAATTTTAATTCCCCTGCTTTGGTACAGCTGCTTTGCCTTTTATGGATGAAATATGCTGCTTCTGATGAACAATTCTGGGAAAAGTTCGATCCATACTTCTTGGAGATGAAATTTTTCTTGCAGGAAGTATCTGTAGTAATATATCACTTTGAGTGTCTAGATATGTTGGTCTGAGTTTTGTCAACGAAGGGAAGCAAACAAACTTTTGATTTATATATACATGTAGGCTTAGGATATTGCACAGATTATTTCCTTGATGCAGGTATATATTTATATCCATAGAAAACATCCTCTAGTAAGTCCAATTTCATTCTAGGGATTATAGAGTTTGAAACAGAACAAGGATTATTTATAGAGTAGAAATAAAATAAAGTCAGTGAGTAGGGATCCTAAGACTGTGTAATTGGAGGGTGAGAGTTCTTATACAAACTTATAGGAATGGAAACTGAACGGCCAAACATATTGTGACGTCTTTCCTATAACGTCATATAGCGGGACTAAAGGGCAACTTTGTTTATACGATGCAAAGATTTGAATCAATTTTCTTTATATCGTATAAACAAAGTTGCCCTTTAGTCCCGCTATATGACGTTATAGTAATACATGCATTGTGTACAGCTGCAACGCGTTCACGAGGAAATGACTTGTCATTACAATTTATTGAGACATCAAAGGCCAAAACACTGGAAGTGTACAGGTATGGTTTACTGCAATGTCTCATGCCAGCATACTTTTCATGAAGGTCTAAAATATTTTTCAAAAATAAAATTTTATTTCTTAAATATCTAGATCTCCCCACTGTGAGCTTGAAACCAAGCAGTTGCTCTGACAATATATACAACTGTCACATTTATCATTAGATATCAATAATTGATATCCACTGGGTACATTTATATTTAACAATCAATAACTAATATCCTCTATGTGCATGCTTGATATCAAGCTGGATGTAAATAGATAGTTTTTGATATCCTCATGCATACAGATGTTAAAACATATTTTTAAAGTAATTCCACCCCTCTAGAATTATAGCTTCAATCTTATATTTGATTGTTCTTTCTTCAAATAATATATCTTAGTAACAAATAAAAATGATATAATAAGTATGTTGCGGTATTAATAAAATTTCCAGCAGTTAGTACATGCACATATACCTGTTATCAACGTCAGAAAATTGCAATTTTCCTTAACCAGCATTATCAAAATTTCACAAAACCTGGTTAAAACAATGTAATAGTATTCATAACAATTTCATGAAGCTGTTTTTTTAAAAAAATATACAAAAAATTTGTGAAAAATAAGGGAAATCTATTGCATAATGGACTTGATAAATAATTGAATGAAAACAGAGTAAGTCAGAGTTATTGCCCTTGGATTCAATACTTTTAAACATATAATTGATTATTCATATATAACTTAGACTTTTAAAATATATATTCTATGGTTAACAAGATTTTCTACAATAACTAGTGAAAAAGACTCCAACAAAATTTATGTTCCTGTCATGCATGAATCTTATAAATCATTGACATTGCGAAATCTTATGATGTCACAGGAGGGTGGAACTACGTTTAAAAAAAAATTAAAGAAATGTAACCAAAAATCAATTTAAGTTTTTTTACAGAGAATAAAAGGCATTAGGTTTTATTGACACAAAGCATGGAAATAGACTAAATTTGAAATTTGCAGAATTTCAAAAGAACAACAACTCTTCCAGGATTCAGAAGTTGTTAATTCCAACATTCTAATTATACGTCTCATTGTGGAAAAAAGAATAATAAATGTACAATAAAAATTAGCCCAAAGTCAAACCCAGGTATTTCATCCGCCACTACTTCTAGATGTAAGCTTACGAAATGCTCTGCACACCATCATGGAAGTACTGTTAATAAACATTAAACATACAGAATGTTCTGACAGTATCAGCATTACGTGAACATAAGTTACATTCACAATATGTTCTGACAATTAGTGTTGTCACGATGATCGATTTTTAATCGATAATCAATCGGAAAGGTTGTTGATTTTCGACAATCGATTTGAGATTTCATAATCGATTATAACCGATTAAAATACAGTATTAGTACCTATTTTAATTCAAATAAAAGCTTTCCAGTCTTTTTACAACTGTTCAAGTTCTGTCTTTGTCCACCATGTTAACATACTAAAAGTAAGGTATAGTACGGTAGGAGTCGGTTCCGGATCCTCAAAAGTCTCCTTAAAATGTCAAAAATAAATATCAAATTCATTGTATTAATGAAACAAAATGTATTTACATATTCGCGGTGATAGTTATTTTGAATTTTTCCAAATTTAAGTAATTTATCACCGATTTTAATCCCGAATGATCAGATAGAGTTTCTCAATTATATGTGTAAAAAAAAAATGGACGAAGAAGACATTTTTGACCACCCATGACGAAAACAAAGTCTGTTGTTTGGAAACACTTTGGTTTCCGTAAAAAGCAGAGTGCAGTCGGGGCGCCCTCAATGAAAACCCTCGATTGATTGATTGAATAACAATGTTGTTTAACGCCCCTCTCAAGAATATTTCACTTATATGGAGACGTCAATACTGCCGGTAAAGGGCTGCAAAATTTAGGCCTATGCTCGACGCGCGCTTATGGCCATTGAGCAAGGAGGGACCTTTATCGTGCCACACCTGCTGTGACATGGGACCTCGGTTTATGCAGTCTCATCCAAAGGACCGCCCCATTTACGACAAGCAAGGGTTACTGAGGACCTATTCTAACACGGATCCCCACAGGATTAAAAACCCTCGATATGGAAAGGGCAATATGTAAAATTTGCAAGAAAGTATATATATTAAACAGTTGTTTCATTTGGTTTTCCAGATTCAAATAAATCTTGTGCATAGGAAAATTCAACATTTTACTTGACTCAGAAAAGTTAACATAAGTGAATGATAATTAAGATTTTTATTATCTAAAGACGTGTATAGTAATATACACACTATAGTGACTACATACAGTGAGTGTCGATGATCTTGAAATTTTAATGTTACTCATTTATTATAATTTTTAACCTAAAAAGTTTCCAATCCAATTATATGCTGATCATCGATCGGTTACAGTCATCCGATGCTACCGATTAATCGATTATGATTTCCAACCGATTTGACAACACTACTGACAATATCAGGATTACGTGAACGTGAGTTACATTCACAATATGTTCTGACAATATCAGGATTACGTGAACGTGAGTTACATTCACAATATGTTCTGACAATATCAGCATTACATGAACATAAGTTACATTCACAATGTTTTTCACTTTGATATATCTCTTCAAATTTTAAATCCTGTGGGGTCCAGGTTAGAATAGGTCCTCAGTACCCCTTGCTTGTCGTAAAAGGCGACTAAATGGGGCGGTCCTTCGGACGAGACCGCAAAAACCGAGGTCCCATGTCACAGCAGGTGTGGCATGATAAAGATCCACCCCTGCTCGATGACTGTAAGCTCCGAGCATAGTAAGCCTAAATTTTGCAGCCTTTTACCGGCAATGGTGACATCTCCATATGAGTGAAATATTCTTGAGAGGGACGTTAAACAGTAGACAGTCAATCACATTTTAATGATGGCCATTTCCTCATGAACGCGCTTCAGTTGTAAATGAATGTATTTCATAGAAAATTTCATGGTGTAATGAACTGCAACTGCTGATCTTCTGGCAAATTTTCCATGATGTGCACATATATAGAAGTACTATGTTTTTACTACATAAGTGCTGAGTTATGTATAGATTTACTGTAGGTTTTTTGTTTACATTCAGCATATAGAAGTACTATGTTTTTACTACATAAGTACTGAGTTATGTATAGATTTACTGTAGGTTTTTGTTTACATTCAGCATATAGAAATACTGTGTTTTTACTACATAAGTACTGAGTTATGTATAGATTTACTGTGGGGTTTTTTGTTTACATTCAACATATAGAAGTACTATGTTTTTACTACTTAAGTACTGAGTTATGTATAGATTTACTATGGGGGTTTTTGTTTACATTCAGCATATAGAAGTACTAAGTTTTTACTGCTTAAGTACTGAGTTATGTATAGATTTACTGTGGGTGTTTACATTCAGTACAGAAATCTGTAGCACATGCCATGTGTCAAAATGTAATGAAGGTTATTTTCTGGAGGACAGTTACAAAATTGTCCGACTGTTGTCAATTAATCTTGTTAGTGATATTGTTAGTCGATGCAGTTCTGGTTTTCTTTTATTAAGGTACACAATGGGGGTGTTATCAGATGCCTTTTATATACCAGTGACAGCTGACTGATTTCAGCTCCATTAGAACATACAGCTGTCTCTGTATCGAACAATAAGTTGTTTATACCAGTTTATACATCTCAGAATGTTCTTCATATTAATTAAGCTGCCCACTAGAGGGGTTTATGGTCAGGCCTTATAAACACAAATAAGCCAGTTTGATATACAATCTGTTTTAAAGCAGATCAAGCGACATGAAATACACATCAATATTCCGAGTTATTTAGATTTAGGAAGGCCTAGTCTTATATCTATCCCTTGTCATCAGCCATTTGAGAATGCTTGCTCTTAAAACAATATCACCTTTATGTTTCTAGATGATTAGTTCATCACCGACTCCTCTAAAGATAACGTGATGATATTTCTTGTTCATTTCTGATTCCTCTAAAGATAACGTGATGATATTTCTTGTTCATTTCTGACTCCTCTAAAGATAACGTGATGATATTTCTTGTTCATTTCTGATTCCTCTAAAGATAACGTGATGATATTTCTTGTTCATTTCTGATTCCTCTAAAGATAACGTGATGATATTTCTTGTTCATTTCTGACTCCTCTAAAGATAACGTGATGATATTTCTTGTTCATTTCTGACTCCTCTAAAGATAACGTGATGATATTTCTAGTTCATCACTGATTCCTCTAAAGATAACGTGATGATATTTCTTGTTCATTTCTGACTCCTCTAAAGATAACGTGATGATATTTCTTGTTCATTTCTGACTCCTCTAAAGATAACGTGATGATATTTCTAGTTCATCACTGATTCCTCTAAAGATAACGTGATGATATTTCTTGTTCATTTCTGACTCCTCTAAAGATAACGTGATGATTAGTTCACTTACATTTTATTGACAAAATCTAGTCTGCTTGATTTTATGGTTATATTACAATTTTTTTGCTCGATGAAGTAAATTTTAAAGTAACCATGTCCCAATGCTCTACTGAACAACTCACTAGCCAGAGCGACAATTGTATCGTACTACTAGTTACCGAAGGCCCTCTATCTAACACTAACACTCTCGTATTATAAACTTTTCATCCTTGACGACCCGTGGGGATCCGGGTTAGAATAGGTCCTCAGTACCCCTGGCTTGTCGTAGGAGGTGACTAAATGGGGCGGTCCTTCGGATGAGAATGCAAAAACAGAGGCCCCGTGTCACAATAAAGGTCCCTCCCTTAACTTGTTAAAAACAATTAAAAGGTATACTTTCTGAATGATTAAGAAAAACATGAAACTGAATGCATATATTATTTGTTTATCATTTAAAGGGACATGGAGACGATTTGAACTGAAAAATTTAAAATTTTATTTTTCCATTCAGTTTACAATGCTTAACTGATGTATTTCTAATGGTCAGTAAAAATTTGAATGTCAGACGTTGTCAGAGTTACAAGAGAGATACAGAGCTCACAATTTTTTGTTGTAAACAATTAAAGCTTGACGTGTCATGTTTTTGTTTACATTCATGTATGATATACTAGTAAAATTTTCATTTAAAGGAGATTTTTCAAATTACAAGTTAATTCTAGTGTTTGTCACATCTCATTTTGTTTTAAACATGCTGTTTTGTTTGAAGTGATCTATATGTAAACAAAAACATGACACAAGCCCAAGCTGTTTACGTAACAAAGAATTTTTAGTTATGTACAGATTTCATTTGTAACTCGACAATTGACATTCAAATTTTTTGCTTACGATTAGAAATAACTTACTTATTAATTTAAGCATTAATTGTTAACATTAAAATTGGGAAAATAAGATTAGAAATTTTTTAGTTCAAATCGTGTTCATGCCCCTTATATATTTGAGCCGTGCAGACTAAGGGGTGTGGGTTTTCCCCTTCTCAGAGGAAATCCCCTGATTGGCTCAATTTGAAAAATAAAATGAAACACGTACTCTGGATTTGATCTAAAGTGACAGAAAGTGAAATTGTTTCATGTGAGACATTCTCCTTGACGTTTCTCTGATTTCTTCGTTTTTGAACAGTTTTTCTCTGATTTCTGAGGAAATCATTCTCTCTGATTTCTGAGGAATTCAATCACAGCCCTGGTGGGGAGTTGAGAAAAAAATCACTGGTTAGAGGAGTATCTGAAGTTTTATTGTATTCATGGTACCATTGACTTTGTTTTTTTAATCCCGACGTGACCGTGATGTAATTGACTGTAATGATTATTCGAGCCGAGACTGATGGGATAGTTAGGTAGTTTAATGACACTCCCACACAGTTCCAGGCTCCGGTTCCAGCCACAAGTCATGATTTTCGCTACCTCATCATACCTGCTAAACATTTCCGATTATTGGACAATTAGTGGAAATGACATCTGTGTTGCATTGTTTAACAGTTAGATTACTAGATAGTCAGTAGGCTGCGTTAAGTGGGATGTCGGTGTTTTGCTGACAATAAATCATGTCCCACACAAACTTCTTTACATATAGATGGTTTAATCAATTGATAGTGGAGGTAAACACTCTCGTTTACCACTATTGAGCTGTCCTATTTTCTCGTTATAACAATATAGTTTGAATTCCCAAATCCCTAAAGTGTTTTATCAATTTCCTCGTGTAGATGTTCAGAAATGTTTCATTTATATAAACCTCATGTAGATGTTCAGAAATGTTTCATTTATAATATAAACCTCATGTAGATGTTCAGAAATGTTTCATTTATAATATAAACCTCATGTAGATGTTCAGAAATGTTTCATTTATAATATAAACCTCATGTAGATGTTCAGAAATGTTTCATTTATAATATAAACCTCATGTAGATGTTCAGAAATGTTTCATTTATAATATAAACCTCATGTAGATGTTCAGAAATGTTTCATTTCTTATTTCTGTGTTTTTAGACTTTTGGTATTTGTAATTAATTGTAATATAACCTCGTGTAAATGTTCAGAAATGGTTAATTTCTTATTTCTTTAGACTTTTGGTATTATATGTAATTAATTGTAATATAACCTTGTGTAAATGTTCAGAAATGTTTCATTTCTTATTTCTATGTTTTTAGGCATTTGGTATATGTAATTGTTAGATATTGTGCATTGATATCACCAAAACGCCTGCAAAACTGATAAGTGAAATTAATTTTCTTTATTATGACAAGTACATTTAATGTGAAAGTTGAAAGGCATGGCATCATGATAAATTTCACATTTTATGTGCATATAATGAAGGGTGTGGATCTAGACTTTGTCTTTAAAACATAAAGGGTTTATTGTCAATTTGTTTTTCTATTGAAATGTAATTACATGTATACTTAACAACACATAAAACATTTATGATCATGTTTTATGAGATGCGTACATGTCAATGTCTCTGCTCCATTGCTCCCATTGGTTGGAAAGTAAATGCCGTAAATTGGTTTGAACATATTTTATTGCATATATAATATACAACAGGTTTGAACACAAGTTCTTACAACTTACGTGGTTCTCACCTTAGATTAATTGATAACAATTGTCATAAAACATATATATAGATAAAATAAATACATGTACATTTAGCATAAAGTGAATTACTATCATGAGAAACTGCCTGAATTAAGTATAAATTTATGAACAGCATTAAAAATTTTGCTGTTAGTTTCATACCCCAAATTGTCTGCCCCAAAGTAAAATCCGTGTATCAATAATAGGTAATTCTTGTATTTGAAAAAGTTCGTTAAACATAACATTTCTTACTACTGAAAATCTTTTACGAACAAAGAAAAAATGATATGCATCTTGTCTCATACCACAATGACAGTTAGGAGAATTGACAATGTTTTTTCGGTGTAAATCAGTTCAGCAAACAGTTATGTCTTAATTTAGTATGAATTATATTTACTATTCTTTTGCCAAGAAGAAAATGTTGTTTGCTAAAGTGTTCCATTTGCGAATGGCATCTGGAAAAAATGATTTGTTATATGTTTCTTGCTTAGTTCTAGGAGGTATATAGTCATATTCGTAACGAGTATTGTAGCACGATGTATCCTTTCAAAAATTGTCAATGATATGATCACCTAAATATTGTGGTACAAGATTGAAGTGAATTTTATACATTGTCATTAATTTTGCGATTTCCCGTCTTTTACTTAGTGCTTCCCAACCCGTTTCTAAATATAATGATTCTTTGGATGCAAGAATTGGCAGTCCCGTTACAATTCTAGCTGCATGGAGCTGTACTTTTTCTAACTTTTCAATTTCTGCAGAAGAACATCCATCCCATACGACTGAACATATTCTAGTATAGGTCTAACAAAAGTCATATACAATTTAGATAGTTTGTTTCTACATAAAGTGAATTTGAGTTTCCTTAGAAGTCCTAGTTTTTTATACACATTGTTTACAATATCATTGATATACACAGACCATTTTAAATCATTGGAAAAAGTGAGACCAAGATGTTTGTGGGAAGAAATGATTTCTAATTGACAATTTTGAAAAAGCAGTTTTTGAATTTCATTATGCTTTGCCTTGGTGAAAAATAAAACTTTAGTTTTATTAGGATTAAATAAATAAATTGCATTCCCTATGATTACAATGTATGCAATGCGGCATCATTGCCCAGACTACGTGTTGTCATGGTAACATGATTATAAGATTACTTTCTTGTGAGAGGAATGACTGACCTGCCTCTCTCTCTGAAATTTTAGGACAGCCAAAAAGTATATTAAAGAATCGGTTAGAGAGAGAAGAGAAGTATAGTCGTGTGTATTCAGTGAATCAGTTAAATTCAATGCGCTTTGAATTCGGTGAAACAGTTAAATTCAGTGCGCTTTGAATTCAGTGAATCAGTTAAATTCAGTGCGCTTTCTGCATTAATTACAAATTTATGTTGATTGCATTATCTGCTTTGTTGCATCATTTGATTTTTTATTATCATTAGTTGTTTTTTTTTATCATCATTGTTATTTTTTTGATTTATTCATTTGAATGTAATAATAAAAGGAACTAAATCGAATTAGAAGTTAATCATTGAGCTAAAAGTCATTGTCTCAGCATTGCATACAGTGTACTAGAGTTCAGAAATGAATAAATTGCATGCTCATAGAAATAGTGTAGATTATAATCAAATTGTGTGAGTGCTATTAAAATAAAAACTATGTACAATTTGATTGTTTCAGAGAGGAGAAGGAGGCACTCGTCTGCAGGTACAGCTGTCGGAGTTCTCCACCTAGAATGTGCAATCTTGATTTTAAACATGAAGCTTAGGAAGAGGAAATTCCTAAAGGAGTTCCTTAATCCCATAATAATTTTCAATTTATTTGCTAATTTATTCATAGTCCATTTATCTGTGTGATAAATCTGTTGAAATTGCTGTTTTTCAGACGAGGATGATTTGGCATTGCTTCACGGCAGATTTGAGGTACAGAGTGTAAATCCCACTCATGACCCAGGCATTACCCTGATTTATTGTTTTCTCTCATTAATCTCTCACGCACACATCTACACACTTACTGCTTGTTAATATTTTTCTCTTTGCATACTTACAACTCTGAGTTCTTCTGTACTTATATGGTTACTACTGTAATATTGGAAAGGAGAAAACTTTGGGCTGGACTGGGAATTGAACCCGGGACCCCCACATTACTAATAAGGTGTTCAAACCACTGAGTTATCCAGGCTGATATCTACGGTCCATATAGCTAGCCCTAACTCCTGCACTTTGATGGTTTCCTGTTTAGTAGATATAGATAAATTGTTTATGACTGTATTAGGGTACAGTGACACTCCATATTGAGAGGTCTAGTCACTACAATGAAGCTGTTTTGTCCTGTAGATATACATGTAGATAGATAAAAGTTATAATGATCGACTTTATATAAAGGGGACAGTAAATACTCCAAAAACTCTCTACCAAACATAGATAATTTATATAACTCACATTTTTATGAAGTTAAAATTTGTTAATTTTAAAGCAAAAAAACCAACAAAAAAAACCCTACTTTTCACTCAGATTTGCATTTTAAGCTCACATCTTATGTAAGTCACATTTTTATGAAATTAAAATTTAGTAATTAAAAAAACACCCTATGTTTCTCTCGGATTTGCATTTTAAGCACACATCCTACTGCCAAAGGACGATTTTGTTGCTGACAGTTGTGGTTGGAGTTAATCAATACTAATTATGACTATTAATTACATATCAGTTGGTTCTCTACATTTAGCAGTTGCATCTTTCAGACTATAGACACATTTGCTTTATCCAAGACCTTGATTGGCTAATCTTATGAAGGAAATTAATACGCAAGATCGTAAATACCGAGTTAGCGGAACTCTCTTGTAAAGAAGTCCGGAAAAGCGTGTCGATCTTGGGCATTTTTTGTTTATTCAAAACATGGCATCGGAAGACGATTTAACCTCCACGTGCTTTCCACAATTAAAAGCATTTTTAGATGAAAGGTGTGTAAAAGCGTCTGGATACAGGGAAAATGAACTTCTGAATTTAGCTCGCGAAGCTATATATTTTGACGCAAGCTCTTCTCAGCTTTGGGAATTTCCTGGCTGACAGCAATGGGAAAAAATCAATCACATTTCCATTAAAATCTATCAGTTGTGGATATTTCTGCGTATTATGTTTCTTTCTTGAATCATTAACTACAGTCTACTGCAATGCAATGACAGCACAACATTGTTAAAATCGGGTGAATCGATCACGACAAAAGTTGCAGAACTGGTATTATTTACCAACATGCCCAAATTCTCGCAAACTCTGGGTCTCGCGAGACTTTGAAAGGGGAAAGTAAAATTTAAAACCAAGACAGAAAAAGTAGTCGCGATCTTGCGTATTATCAATATTGAAATGTAATTAATTCCTCCAATACATATTAATGATATTGATATCAAACTATTTATAGATAGGGACTGATTTTAATCTCTTCAAATTATGCAAATAAAAGATATTTATGTAGAAAATTGACACGAGAATTCACTTCTTCTAATTGTTGATCATTGTTTCGTATTCATTACAGAGAATAAAAATTCCTGAGTAACTATTGATAAATTTTATCAACAAAAAATGTGAAAATAGAACTTGTATATGCTAAACTTGTATCCCGCTTGCGCCGGTAAGTGAGAAAGTTTCCCAGTTTACTTTCAGAAGGTCGGTGGTCTCTTCCCAGGTACATTGTGCCTGGGTTCTCTTTTCCACCAATGAAAACTGGGCGCCACCAGATAACTGAAAAATTGTTGAGTGTGGTGGAAAACATCAATCTATCAATGTATACTGCAAATTTTTCTAGAATTAAAGTAATACAGGAGGCAAACTCCAACCCTGTAGTTATATCTCTCACTGTCGATAAATAAACAGTTACATAATAAATTGAAAAATATTGACTGCTACTAAACATGGACTACTACTAAACATGGACTGTTACTAAACATGGACTACTACTAAACATGGACTGCTACTAAACATGGACTGCTACTAAACATGGACTGCTACTAAACATGGACTGTTACTAAACATGGACTGTTACTAAACATGGACTACTACTAAACATGGACTACTACTAAACATGGACTACTACTAAACATGGATTGCTACTAAACATGGACTGTTACTAAACATGGACTGTTACTAAACATGGACTGTTACTAAACATGAACTACTACTAAACATGGATTGCTACTAAACATGGACTGCTACTAAACATGGACTGTTACTAAACATGGACTACTACTAAACATGGACTGTTACTAAACATGGACTGTTACTAAACATGGACTACTACTAAACATGGACTACTACTAAACATGGATTGCTACTAAACATGGACTGTTACTAAACATGGACTACTACTAAACATGGATTGCTACTAAACATGGATTGCTACTAAACATGGACTGTTACTAAACATGGATTGCTACTAAACATGGACTGTTACTAAACATGGACTGTTACTAAACATGGATTGCTACTAAACATGGATTGCTACTAAACATGGACTGTTACTAAACATGGACTGTTACTAAACATGGACTACTACTAAACATGGACTGTTACTAAACATGGACTGTTACTAAACATGGACTACTACTAAACATGGACTACTACTAAACATGGACTGTTACTAAACATGGACTGTTACTAAACATGGACTACTACTAAACATGGATTGCTACTAAACATGGACTGTTACTAAACATGGACTGTTACTAAACATGGACTACTACTAAACATGGATTGCTACTAAACATGGACTGTTACTAAACATGGACTACTACTAAACATGGACTGCTACTAAACATGGACTACTACTAAACATGGACTGCTACTAAACATGAACTGTTACTAAACATGGACTGTTACTAAACATGGACTGTTACTAAACATGGACTACTACTAAACATGGATTGCTACTAAACATGGACTGTTATAAACATGGACTGTTACTAAACATGGACTACTACTAAACATGGACTACTACTAAACATGGACTACTACTAAACATGGACTGCTACTAAACATGGACTACTACTAAACATGGACTACTACTACTACTACTACTAAACATGGACTACTACTAAACATGGACTACTACTAAACATGGACTGCTACTAAACATGGACTACTACTAAACATGGACTACTACTAAACATGGACTGCTACTAAACATGGACTACTACTACTACTACTAAACATGGACTACTACTAAACATGGACTACTACTAAACATGGACTACTACTAAGCATGGACTACTACTAAACATGAACTACTACTTAACATGGACTACTACTAAACATGAACTACTACTTAACATGGACTGTTACTAAACATGGACTGCTACTAAACATGGACTACTACTAAACATGGACTACTAACATGGACTGCTACTTAACATGGACTGCTGCTAAAAATAAATGTATGGAATGCATCTATGTGTTTTATACTTAAATTTTTAAGAAGAGTAATGGTAATGTAGCTAAAGTGAGATTTTATCATGAACATAATGAAGTCAATTCTAAAGAATATTTGATTTAAATTCACATTCAGGTACTGCTCCCTGAAAAACAAACGAACATGTAAGCAAACAGCCTTTAATATGCAAACATATACTGGGTAGTTCATTTCCTGATGACATTCGTAAAGCACATAATAGTCAATAATAGGTAAACATACATCTACCTAAACAGTCAATAATAGGTAAATATACATCTACCTAAACAGTCAATAATAGGTAAATATACATCTACCTAAACAGGCAATAATAGGTAAATATCTATCTACCTAAACAGTCAATAATAGGTAAACATACATCTACCTATTGTCCTAAACAGTCAATAATAGGTAAATATCCATCTACCTAAGCAGTCAATAATAGGTAATTATACATCTACCTAAACAGTCAATCATAGTTAATTATACATCTACCTAAACAGTCAATAATAGGTAATTATACATCTACCTAAACAGTCAATAATAGGTAAATATCCATCTACCTAAACAGTCAATAATAGGTAAACATACATCTACCTAAACAGTCAATAATAGGTAAATATACATCTAGCTAAACAGTCAATAATGGGTAAATATCTATCTACCTAAACAGTCAATAATAGGTAAACATACATCTACCTAAACAGTCAATAATAGGTAAACATATATCTACCTAAACAGTCAATAATAGGTAAACATACATCTACCTATTGTCCTAAACAGTCAATAATAGGTAAATATCCATCTACCTAAGCAGTCAATAATAGGTAATTATACATCTACCTAAACAGTCAATAGTAGGTAAACATACATCTACCTAAACAGTCAATAATAGGTAAATATACATCTACCTAAACAGTCAATAATAGGTAAATATCTATCTACCTAAACAGTCAATAATAGGTAGATATACATCTACCTAAACAGTCAATAATGGGTAAACATACATCTACCTCTTATAGAAAGTGCCTCTGAAGGACTTCCATGCGGAGATCCGAGCCTTTAAGGACGTGGAGGACTTCCTCAGCCGGACTCTGCTGATGCTGGACCTCCAAAAGACTGGGCTGACACAAATTATCGACGCGATGGTCAAAAAGATTCTGGAGAAAAAGGAAGTGTTAGCCCAGACATCATTGGACGAGGCACGGCAGGCTATCTTCACACAGGACTCGGGTAAGGACAGAAACTTCACCAGCATTCAGCTCAATGTAGCCAAACATCTCTACTTAAATGATGTCGTAAATTAGTTAATCTGTAGCATTATTTCTGTATTTTGTTTACAGTACATATTCTGAGTTAATCTGTAACATTATTTCAGTATTTTGTTTACAGTACACACCCTTAGTAAGACAAGACTTCTATATTTTGTTTACAGTACACACCCTGAGTAAGACAATATTTCTATATTTTGTTTACAGTACACACCCTGAGTAAGACAATATTTCTATATTTTGTTTACAGTACACACCCTGAGTAAGACTTCTATATTTTGTTTACAGTATACACCCTGAGTAAGACTTCTATATTTTGTTTACAGTACACACCCTGAGTAAGACAATACTTGTATATTTTGTTTACAGTACACACCCTGAGTAAGACAATACTTGTATATTTTGTTTACAGTACACACCCTGAGTAAGACAATACTTGTATATTTTGTTTACAGTACACACCCTGAGTAAGACAATACTTGTATATTTTGTTTACAGTACACACCCTGAGTAAGACAAGACTTGTATATTTTGTTTACAGTACACACCCTGAGTAAGACAAGACTTGTATATTTTGTTTACAGTACACACCCTGAGTAAGACAAGACTTGTATATTTTGTTTACAGTACACACCCTGAGTAAGACAAGACTTGTATATTTTGTTTACAGTACACACCCTGAGTAAGACAATACTTGTATATTTTGTTTACAGTACACACCCTGAGTAAGACAAGACTTCTATATTTTGTTTACAGTACACACCCTGAGTAAGACAATTCAGGGCACGATGACTAGCGATGAGAGCGGCTTCGACTTTGACCAAAACTGGATCTGCGTCATGTAAGTCAGCTACAGGAAAAGGGCCACAACTCTGTATACATCTTTATTAAAAAATTTCCTTGTGAATATTTGTTGAAATTTATTGATAGGAATAATCAATTTTAGGTGATTACGAACAGAATATATCTAGGCAGTGCAGTTACTTGGTCAGGTTGAGGGGGCTGTGGAGCCTCATTAATCTGGACACTTTGGTTTTCTCTATATAAACAAAATGTCTGACATTAAAGAAATAAAATCAGGTCCTAGGAGATTTTATCTGGAGGCTGAAGTAATGTCGCCTTTATTCAATAATTCTACTGAGTGATACTCACTGATACCTTGTCTTACAATGTGTCTATAAACTTACAGCGACGCTTGCATTACTAAATTTTGATATGGATACAGTTTTAAAAAAAGATAGCCTGTTATATTGTGTAGCAGTCAGCTGGGTTTGATCAAGTGTGAAGACATTTAAGGAGGGGGGAATGTAGCGGTCAGCTGGATTCGACCGCCGGATGCCAGTTAGCTCAGTTGGTAGAGCACCTGACTAGAGATTCAGTGGGCCTGGGTTCAAATCCGGGTCTGGTCTGTTGCATTTTCTCCCTGTTATATTTGGTGCTGTAAACTGGCACCTTGAACTGACTGGTAAAAATTCCTGCCAGGGAATTAAGATCCTGGGTTGATGTCTTCAAGTGTGAAGACATTTAAGGAAGGAGGAATGTAGTGGTCAGCTGGGTTTCATCACCGGTGGCCAGATAGTTCAGTTGGTAGAGCACCTGAATAGAGATTCAGGGGGACCGGGTTCAAATCCTGGTCTGGTTCGTTTCTCCCTTCCTGTTACCATTGTTTAAAATGATTTAATCTTTATCTGTCTTTCTTAGGTGTGTCATTGATTCAGTTTTTCGTCCTATTTAGGTGTGACATTCCCACCCTGACGAAGCGCCACGTGGTGATCGCGCGGCTTCACACTCCAGCCAATCTGGGCAGCACCAGTCAGGAGGTCCAGTTTGTGATTCTGGTCTTGGCACCAGTCAGAGAGGTCAGTTTGTGATCCTGGTCTTGGCACCAGTCAGAGAGGTCAGATGCAGTTCTCAATTGTTTATCCTTTCTTCTTGTATTTGACTCTCCATGTGTGGACTATAAGTAAGTAACAGATTATGACTGGAATTAAAGAAGGTGTGTCATGACCATGCATCTAGGGCAGAAGGATAAAGTCAAGGTCGAAAAAGAAGTATTAGTTCTATTAGAATTGTATTCCAAACCTGCCTACCCAGTATTCTTTAAAAGCATTATACCATCTTACAAATCTGGTTGAATTCAGTTCTGTGCAACCAATCTGGTTAAATATGGTTCCAGCTGACAGATCTGGCTAAATTTGGATCTGGCTGACAAATCTGGTTAGATTTGGTTCCATCTGAAAAGAACAAGAACCACGAATACCCAAATATGGCCCTGTGATTTTGAGTAAAATAAAGTATCTTCATTCCAAAATTTCATCATGGTATGAAATAGCTTATACCTTCTTCTTTATAAATCCAGTGTGTTTTTCCGCAAAAAATCACGCATATAGAAATTATAACATGCAGAACCCTTAACAGTTGTGTTATTTTTGTAAAAGTTGATAATATCCAACAATATGCACCAAAAATTTGTATAACACCCCCAGGCATCGATCCAATAAATCTTAATGAATTGTAAATTAGTATATTACATACTGCATAGAAGTTAAGAGTTTTTTTGGATCGAGGCCTGGGGGATAAGCGAATTTTTACTTTTTATGTTCTACAAATAACCGGAATTTCACATTCCATGCACGAAATCCGAATACTTTTCCAAACTATAGGTTTAATACAAGTCATAACATTTAGATATTATAGTTGGGGATTGTTCCATTGTCTTTTTACGAAACCAGTAATTATTCAAAGTTAATAAAATATGATTATTTCAAACAATATTATTGAAATAAAACCGGATCCGCGTCATCGTTGGAATCGGGCTACGTACATCAATCGATTTTGCCCCCAAAATTTCAAATAGATTATGTGCTCAATTTATGAACTTGAATATATATGTAACCATGTTAGGGATAGTTACAAAAACCTTGCACTAGTTAACAGTTTTAGTTATTTGATCAAACAATTACGAAGCTAAGTCCTCCAATCCACTCCAGATACAATCGATATCCACCCATCGTCTGCGCCGTGCCTTTACTTCCACACATTTTCTTTATACGTTATCACACTATATATATTTTAGTTATCTGAAGGCCGTTGAATTTAAAAAATATCTGGCTTCACATGTTTCATCTCCGTGCATTCAGTTTCCTTGGCACTGATGAGCATATTGAAATCGCTGTCGCAGTACATAAAAAGACTTGGAGGACCGAAGGGTGCCTAACTTGATAGGCTACTTAGATGCGAAGATATAATGTATTGGCCTATCCCGTATTGTTTAATGATTTCTAAAGTTATACATGTAGTACAATATATGGGTACCAGACAAAAATTAGGCGTCCACATAACAATACAAAGGATAGACTGTAGGCTACAAGTCTCTGAGCTAATTAGATCTACAACATCCGTTCCGTTGTTTATGTGTCAACCGATTTGGACATATGTCATCGGGTACCATTATATTTCGACACACAGCTATTCCGGTCCATTGCATATTTCATCCGTCAGAAATCAATATATAGAAATACATACAAATATGAATACGAAAAATATATCTAGCAATATGGATCTTGTTTTGCTTTTAAATGAAATTCATTGACAAACAGAATTACATTTGATCTAATTAGCAAAAATACATATGACTAAACTAAATGTTCATGTGTTATTCTGTACATGTACGGCTACTTTTGTAACAGTTTCCCTATCCCCCCCCCCCCCCCCCCCCCCCCCCCCCCCACACACACACACACACACATCATAAACGTAACTCCCTATATAGCAAAACACAAATAAAAGTGTGAAACATAGGATTAAAATGTTTAATCACTGTCCAAAGTTGTACATGTAGCAAAGTGCGTCTGAAATAACGCCGCTGTCCGAAGCCTGGCTATTACTGTTTTTGGCGTGATTACATGTAAATGCGAGATAATAATAACACCCCCCAAACAAATAATGAAAATAAAAATCCGCAAATGTATAAAAGATTGTTAAAAGAAGTGATCAATATGCAACATAAACTACATGTAATATTGAAACGCACTTACATAGGTCAATAGATCTTATTCGTAAGTCAACGGTTGGATCCACCGTGTTTTCATGTACATTTTTAGATGCCCCCCCCCCCCACCCACCCCCCCAAAAAAATACTATCGGTATGTGTAATAAATGGTTATACAGTTAAAATATTGGGATTGGGTTTATCTTCATGTCATACTTAAATAACAAAGCTAAGTAAAGAGGTGCTGAATTAATATTACTTTAAAACTGTTGAATGGTTGCATATATAAAAATTTAAAAAATATAAAGATAGGGAAGGAGACAAACAGAGAGAGGAGAAAGAGATGTACGAGTATACTACATAGGTGTGTGTTTTAATATAGAATTAACATAGACAGATTTAAATATTTACAATATCATAATTAAATTGTACTGAATAGTGTTTTTGTTTCACTTTTATACCTAGAGAACTTTTACGTAAAAGTACATGAAACGTAAAATTGTGACGTTACGTTGCAAAATTGCGACGTTAATAACAATCTGGCCAAAACAATGGGTACTTTGAACGTCAATAACTAAACAAAAATGAAAAGATATCGGAAAAAGGATAACATATTTGAAAAATAGATATTCTTGGTTTCTGTTCCCGAGAATAATATCATGTTCTGACTAAGGGCCATTTTTGATTATTCGTGGCTCTAGTTCTTTGTTTGCAAACATTGTCTGCCCAAATCAATAGGCAACCATAATTCTCTCCACCAAAATTTTCATATTATTTGAATAAGTGTACTTACTTATGAATGTAAGCAGGTAGGGTAGATACTGCTCTTGTTCCATTGAATTGAAATTATGTTGAAATTCCCTCAAAAATGAAACATCATAAAGAAACAAACACCCTTCTGTTAATTTTCTGCAGAATAACACCAAGTCTTCTCTAGAGACGACCCGTACTTAACACTACCCTGTTAATTTTCTGTAGAATAACACCAAGTCTTCTCTAGAGACGTTCCGTACTTAACACTAACCTGTTAATTTTCTGTAGAATAACACCAAGTCTTCTCTAGAGACGTTCCGTACTTAACACTAACCTGTTAATTTTCTGTAGAATAGCACCAAGTCTTCTCTAGAGACGTTCCATACTTAACACTAACCTGTTAATTTTCTGTAGAATAGCACCAAGTCTTCTCTAGAGACGTTCCGTACTTAACACTAACCTGTTAATTTTCTGTAGAATAGCACCAAGTCTTCTCTAGAGACGTTCCGTACTTAACACTAACCTGTTAATTTTCTGTAGAATAACACCAAGTCTTCTCTAGAGACGTTCCGTACTTAACACTAACCTGTTAATTTTCTGTAGAATAGCACCAAGTCTTCCCTGGAGACGTTCCGTACTTAACACTAACCTGTTAATTTTCTGTAGAATAGCACCAAGTCTTCTCTAGAGATGTTCCGTACTTAATACTAACCTGTTAATTTTCTGTAGAAAAGCACCAAGTCTTCCCTCGAGACAGCCCGTACTTAACACACTCCTGTCAATTTTCTGTAGAATAACACCAGGTCTTCTCTAGAGACGTTCCGTACTTAACACTAACCTGTTAATTTTCTGTAGAATAGCACCAAGTCTTCTCTAGAGACATTCCGTACTTAACACTAACCTGTTAATTTTCTGTAGAATAGCACCAAGTCTTCCCTGGAGATGTTCCGTACTTAACACTAACCTGTTAATTTTTTGTAGAAAAGCACCACGTCTTCTCTAGAGATGTTCCGTACTTAACACTAACCTGTTAATTTTCTGTAGAATAACACCAAGTCTTCTCTAGAGACGTTCCGTACTTAACACTAACCTGTTAATTTTTTGTAGAAAAGCACCAAGTCTTCTCTAGAGACGTTCCGTACTTAACACTAACCTGTTAATTTTTTGTAGAAAAGCACCAAGTCTTCTCTAGAGACGTTCTGTTCTTAACACTAACCTGTTAATTTTTTGTAGAAAAGCACCAAGTCTTCTCTAGAGACGTTCCGTACTTAACACTAACCTGTTAATTTTTTGTAGAATAACACCAAGTCTTCTCTAGAGACGTTCCGTACTTAACACTAACCTGTTAATTTTCTGTAGAAAAGCACCAAGTCTTCCCTCGAGACAGCCCGTACTTAACACCCTTCTGTTAATTTTCTGTAGAATAACACCAAGTCTTCTCTAGAGACGTTCCGTACTTAACAATAACCTGTTAATTTTTTGTAGAATAACACCAAGTCTTCTCTAGAGACGTTGCGTACTTAACACTAACCTGTTAATTTTCTGTAGAATAACACCAAGTCTTCTCTAGAGATGTTCCGTACTTAACACTAACCTGTTAATTTTTTGTAGAAAAGCACCAAGTCTTCCCTCGAGACAGCCCGTATTTAACACCCTCCTGTTATTTTTCTGTACTTAACTTTTCCTGTTAATTTTCTGTAGAAAAGCACCAAGTCTTCCCTGGAGACGGCCCGTACTTTTGCTACACTCTTTCTAGACATGGACTTTCGACACCAGCTTCTGATGGCCGAGTCCGAGTTTGAGTTTAAACAGCTTCTCCACACGAGGACCAAGCTCCTGATCGAGGAGCAGGGCCTCCCTGAGAACCGCAAGTCTCACCTGGTACTGTCGGCCTTCGAACAAGAGGAGATGGAGGTACAAAGTTTGAGGGAGGCAGAAAAACGTGATTTTTAGCCGAGTTGCAACGAAGTTGAACTCAGCTATTGGTTTGGTGATGCGGGCGGGTTGGGTGTCAACAATTGGTTTCCGGATGATAACTCGAAAAGTTTACAATTTAATCAAATGAAACTTTGATATATTGTTGGGTACCTGGTAAGAAAGACCCCTATTGATTTTGGAGAAAAATGGTCAAAGGTCTGGCGGGCGGTTGGGCGTCAACAATTGGTTTCCGGACGATAACTCAAAAAGTTTACAATCTAATCAAATGAAACTTTGATATATTGTTGGGTACCAGGTAAGGAAGACCCCTATTGATTTTGGAGAAAAATGGTCAAAGATCAAGGTCACAGTGACCGAAAATTTCAGGAAAATTTGGTTTCTGGATGATAACTACTAAAGTTTAAATCCAAATCAAATGAAACTTTGATATTGTTGGGTACCAGGTAAGGAAGACCCCTATTGATTTTGGAGAAAATAGGTCAAAGGTCAAGGTCACAGTGACCGAATATAGAATGAAAATTTCAGAAATATTTGGTTTCCGGATGATAACTCCGAAAGTTTAAATCCGAATCAAATGAAACTTTGATATATTGTTGGGTACCAGGTAAGAAAGACCCCTATTGATTTTGGAGAAAAAAAGGTCAAAGGTCAAGGTCACAGTGACCGAATATAAAATGAAAATTTCAGAAATATTTGGTTTCCAATGATAACTCCGAAAGTTTAAATCCAAATCAAATGAAACTTTGATATATTGTTGGGTACCAAGTAAGGAAGACCCCTATTGATTTTGGAGAAAAAAGGTCAAAGGTCAAGGTCACAGTGACCGAATATAAATTGAAAATTTCAGAAATATTTGGTTTCCGGATGATAACTCAGAAAGTTTAAATCCGAATCAAATGATACTTGAAGATATTGTTATGTACCAGGTAAGGAAGACCCCTATTGACTTTGGAGAAAATAGGTCAAAGGTCAAGGTCACAGTGATCGCAAATAGATTTAAAATTCCAAAAGGATTTTGGTTTCTGGAGGATAACTCGAAAAATTTTAATTTGAATCAAATGAAACTTGGATATATTGTTGGATACCAGCAAAGCAAGGCCCCTATTGATTTTTGAGAACAAAGGTCAAGGTCACAGTGACCGAATATAGATTGAAAACTTCAGACAAATATGGTTTCTGGACAGTAACTCGAAAAGTTTAAAACTGAAATTAGTTCTTCACAATTATAAATATACCACGTCATTCCTGGCTTTACAATGTATCCCATGCAACTCGGCTCATGCACCCCTGGGTGCATATAATGATTTTTTTTTCATCATTAGGAATTGAATGTGAGCGAGGTGTTAATTACAGAGTACATCAAAAGAATGGGATAGTGATATGAAATCTTACCAGCTTCAAGTTTTAACTATCCCGAAATCCTCGCTAATAATGTCAAACTTAGATTCTTGCAGAGAAACTTATACGGTATACGGTTATATTTTGAATATGAATAGCAAAATTCAGTATTGCATTGGCTAGTCCCTGACTTTATATTTGCATTAAATTTTTGATACACTAATTAAGTGCACATATTGTGTATTGTCTTTCAGGCTGAGAAATCTCGGTGTCCCATAGGGCAGGGTTTAGTCCGTGATGTTAAGCGGCGATTGCCACATTATCTATCAGATTACAAAGACGGTAGGGAAAGCTGGATCGTAATTTGTAACAATGTCTGAATTTTTCGCCTATTTTATAAAAAAAAAAATTAAACACTCTGAAACCCTTTGTTTTTGTTGCAGGCATAGTAGGGAACAAAACGCTCCACAAAGTGACGTCCACCACGTTCTTCCTATACTTCGCCTGTGTGCTGCCGAACATCGCCTTCGGAATGCTGAACGATAATAACACTGCCGGAGTGATAGGTATCGTGTAATCTCTCTGGTCGTACAGGTCAAGAGCTTAGTTAAGGTCATATTGTGTAATCTCTCTTGTCGTACAGGTTGAGAGCTTAGTTAAGGTCATATCGTGTAATATCTCTGGTCGTACAGGTCGAGAGCTTAGTTAAGGTCATATCGTGTAATCTCTCTGGTCGTACAGGTCGAGAGCTTAGTTAAGGTCATATCGTGTAATCTCTCTGGTCGTACAGGTCGAGAGCTTAGTGAAGGTCATATCGTGTAATCTCTCTGGTCATACAGGTCAAGAGCTTAGTTAAGGTCATATCGTGTAATATCTCTGGTCGTACAGGTCGAGAGCTTAGTTAAGGTCATATCGTGTAATCTCTCTGGTCGTACAGGTCGAGAGCTTAGTTAAGGTCATATCGTGTAATCTCTCTGGTCGTACAGGTCGAGAGCTTAGTGAAGGTCATATCGTGTAATCTCTCTGGTCATACAGGTCAAGAGCTTAGTTAAGGTCATATCGTGTAATCTCTCTGGTCATACAGGTCAAGAGCTTAGTTAAGGTCATAGGATAACCAAGATTTTGAACGCATCATTGAAGAGGGATTTTCTATTATTAAATCAAACAACAATATGAATCGGTATTAATACAGAAAATGCAGTAAAAAGAACTTTAGGAAGAATTCCGGTTTTTGGCTAATTTTTTTCCATTGAATTTTCAAGTAAAGATTTGTGAATAATGCAAAAAAATTAAGGTGGTTTCATAGGAAAATTTTGTGGTAAATACAGGTTTTCAGCAATATCAAAACATTTACAAATTGTTTTATAAAATTCTATAACAAAAGATTTGGGGTATCCTATGTCCTTAAGTCCTGTGATTAAGATTGAGTTAATCACATTTTGGTTCTTCTGACTAGCCGCTGCTATCTATTTAAGCCTGATCATTACTTGTGTTGTCTGATCAATCAACCATGAATTTATTTCAATACAGTTACTGTAAAACACATATAATGAAATCACTCTTAATTGCTTAAGTGATATTCATTCCCCTATGAGAGGAAAATAATGAAAATGATATTGGATATTATGAAATTTGTAACGGAGTGTTTTTCGCTGTCCCAGGAGGTTGTTATAACCGTGCTTTAATGGACATGACTATTAGATGTTCTTTGTAATGAGTCTGTGTGTCAAAGAGGAGGAATTTTAAAATGAGGATGTGGCAAAGTCTGTGTTCAGTTAAAGGGTAGGGCTGAAACGATACGCCCCTTTCGCGATACAATACATATTGCAATACTTATGCCACGATTCAATATCTATGATACAATATATTTCAAATCAATAAATAATTTTCAAGAAATTTTCTTTACAAAGATTCATGTTTACAATTTCAAAAGTAAAATGTTTCCAAACTGCTGAACAGTAAGATGCCTGTCTGTAGTTTAAGCTGATTAAGTTCCTTATTGTTTTTGTCAGATGCGAGGCTAACAACAGTCTGACCATCATTAGATGCCATTTTGTCCCTTGTGCATGTACTAACAATAATAAGTACAAGTTGTGCGCAATGTATTTTACCAAATCCAATTTTTTAAAATGTATCAAACCGAAGATCGAGGCAG
The DNA here is from genome assembly GCF_947568905.1 of Ostrea edulis. NCBI lineage: Eukaryota > Metazoa > Mollusca > Bivalvia > Ostreida > Ostreidae > Ostrea > Ostrea edulis. The sequence goes on from NC_079167.1 coordinate 44,614,900, forward strand.
TGAATTGAACATTGAATCGAGCGTTTATATTGAACAGTATCGATATTTCACAGAATCGTTTCAGCCCTATTAAAGTGTGGAAGATTGAGGCAGTGAATTGAACATTGAAACAAGCGTTTATATTGAACAGTATCGATATTTCACTGAATCGTTTCAGCCCTATTAAAGAGTGGAAAATCTTTAGGGATATTTTAGAAAAGAAAACAATGTTTCTTGCACAACTTGATAATGAGCATTTCTGTCCTATGTCTGAATTAATCTGTGTGGAAAACTGATGCTCAGACAGACAGGAAAAGAACCAGAATGGCTTCCAGTGAAATGGAAGAAGACAAAATAGAACCCTTTCATATAAGCAGTTCTAATTTTTCAGATGTCCAAAAAGTGTTGTTTTCCCAATGTGTGGGCGGGGTCCTGTTCGCTGTATTTGGGGGTCAGCCTCTGATCGTCCTTCTGACCACGGCACCATTGGCTCTCTACACCAAAAGTAGGTCATGGACCACTCAGTACTTTTCAGAAATACCTATATTAAAAGCATGTTATTTCTTATATTATCTATTTATTGATATTATCATGCTTTTTTCCTTTGAACTTTTCAGTTATTTTTAGCATTTGTGAGGATTTTGACCTGAACTTCAATGCCATGTTCGCCTGCACTGGCTTATGGAATGCCTTCTTTCTGTTTATTTATGTTTTCTTCAACATGAGTAAACTCATGAAATATTCCTCAAGGTAAAGGACTGTGTACTCTGAATTCTGCCCAATTCATATCAAGCATGCACATCTTGCTTTCCTGTTTTACTGTCATTGTGAACACTGTATTTTCACTGATTGACTTTATCAACCATATCATTTGATTTGATGGACTATATGCTAGAAAACAATTCTAACAATAAAATTATTGTTTAAATGACTTGAAAAGAAAGGCAGAATTAAATAACACATAATGGTAACTGTTTTCGATGTTTTAAAATGCAGTTGAAATACAAATGTCAATCAAAATATCAGAGATTTCAATACTGAATAGTATTAAATGTCATTGTCCTTACTTTTCAAGATCACATTTTGATCTTTGGAAGAACAGAAATGATTTTTATAAAGCAAGATTGAAATTTTTTTTTGAGAAGGACATACAAAAGCAGATAGAGCTTTGGTAGTTTGTTTTGAAATAAGTACCCTGTACTAGTGAGATAAGTACCCTGTACTAGTGAGATATTAGTGAGATAAGTACCCTGTACTAGTGAGATAAATACCCTGTACTAGTGAGATAAATACCCTGTACTAGTGAGATAAGCATCCTGTACTAGTGAGATAAGCACCCTGTACTAGTGAGATAAGTACCCTGTACTAGTGAGATAAGCACCCTGTGCTAGTGAGATAAGCATCCTGTACTAGTGAGATAAGCATCCTGTACTAGTGAGATAAGCACCCTGTACTAGTGAGATAAGCACCCTGTACTAGTGAGATAAGCACCCTGTACCAGTGAGATAAGCACCCTATACTAGTGAGATAAGTACCCTGTACTAGTGAGATAAGCACCCTGTACTAGTGAGATAATCACTCTGTACTAGTGAGATAAGTACCCTGTACTAGTGAGATAGCACCCTGTACTAGTGAGATAAGTACCCTGTACTAGTGAGATAAGCACCCTGTACTAGTGAGACAGGTCTAGCGTTACAACTGTTCTCCAACTTTCTTACATTAGATCCACAGAGGAGGTGTTCTCGCTGTTCATCACCTTTGCTTTTTCTGCTGACGCCATTAAAGACACAATCAAAGGTATGTCACGGAACTTTTAACCAGTCAACATTACATCTAACCAGTCAACATTAACCAGTCAACATTACATCTAACCAGTCAACATTAACCAGTCAACATTACATTAACCAGCCAACATTAACCAGTCAACATTACATCTATAAACCAGTCACACTCAGTAAAATTAAATTATTTGAGAGAACAAGTCACACACACACAGTCAACATTACATAAACAATAAAACAGAGGATATAGAGTGCTGCATGATGATTTTTGGTTGATTTTCAAATATGAGGCATTTGACAATGCCCATTGCTTGAGACATAATTCGTTTTGTGGAGAATATAATTTCCTGAAATAACTGGTATATTGCATTTTAAATCATGTTCTATCATGTGTACTCTTAATATCAAAATTACTAATTTACTGCACTGGAATAATTGTATACAGTGTATCTGAAAACATCCGAGATCACTAACAATATATATACCATGCTTTTGTAGACTTTAACAAGAACTACCACACAGATTCCTGTCAGGGTGTCACTCACAGTAACTCCTCCAATCAAAATGCTTCCCTCCTTACTAACACCTCCCTAACAACTGTCAGCACCGTGACAACCACTAGTCCAGTAAACCTAACTAACAGCAGTACAGTGGTGGCTCCCCCTGGTGGTGGTATGCTGGAGGAATGTCTGCGAGAGAACAGTATTTTATTTTTACTGCTGATGCTGGGCACGGTGTGGCTGGGAATCACGCTTTTTAACTTTACTAAAACGTATGTCTATTAACAAAGCCTCTCCAACAATCTGTATGTCATTTTAAAAAAATTATCCCCTTGCAAAGTTGGAACCATGGATATGAAAGTTGGGAGGTTCAACTACATTGTCTTATGCATTTCAACCTCAAAATCTCAAACCCTGGAATATCTAGATTTTTTTCTCGGTCACGTTGAGTTTGAGATAACATCAGTTCGGCTGCTTGTTCATGCATCTGCTGTGTGGATTATATAATTATCATTGTATGCATGGGTATGTATTGGCATGAGGGATTGTATGTGAGAATGCAAGGGTTACATATGGGCATAACAATAATATATTATTATGATAATAATTATTATCATATGGGCATAAAAAGGTTTATGTATGGGCATGCATGGGTTACAGTAGTAATTCCAAAACAATGTTGTAGATATCACCATACTTAGTCTGGAAAACCATTCCAATTTCATACAGAGAATGATAGGTGGGGAGAGGAAGATACTTATTGATTTCTAAGTCAAGGTCATACTTAGCCATGAAAAGTGTGCAATCCTAGATTCCAATCTCGGGAGATGGAGGTGGTGGTGTCAAAGCAAAATGTCTGTATGTTTCTGGGTCATAGGTCATAGGTCGTTCTGGTTGAGGGGAGGTGATGCTTCATGGGGCTCTTCTTGCTTTTGCCTTCATAGAATCTTTTGTACATGTGTTGAAATATCTCTCTGATATTTTCACCTTGATTGTTCTAGTTTACATGCAGCAGTATAATAGATATAGGTACATGATATATATGTTGTATATTTTATCCTTTTTTTAACTGACTAGAAATTTCTGTCAATCATGCTGCGGCTTTGTACTTCAGGCCGTTTCTGAATGCTGGTAAGAGAGAGATTCTGGCAGACTATGCCTTACCTGTCGCTGTGCTCATTATGACATTTTTCGGATCCTATGTCTTTAGAGAAGTTAAAAGTAAGTCCTTATTGTCACTGAATAGTAAAAAAGATGCTGTTTAAATGGCTTCAGTCCAACATTTCCATGACTGTAACCTTAGTTCATATTGTGTAATACTTTGATTTCAGTGAAGCCATTTAAGTACAAGGAACGCGAAAAGATGTTTGAGTTGGCCCCCCTCCATCTGCTTCCCCCAGGGGCGGTGTTTGCGGCGGCTGGACTGGGGTTCAGTCTGTCCCTCCTGTTCTTCATGGATCAGAACATTTCTAGTGCCCTGGTCAATGCCCCATCTAACA
>NC_079167.1:44623658-44646158 GCF_947568905.1 Ostrea edulis
ATTTCTGAAAAAGCAGGCATAAAATTTTGATATGGGATTATTTAAATGTTATGACGATTTAATAGGTGAAAGGCACTTTAACTTTGCTCTTAAACTGAGACACATGAATGGAACAAGATCGTCACAAGAAATTGAACAATGCGGGGAAGTCAGCATTAAAATTATATTGGGCAATGTTAAAACTGATTGTAAATTGTCTTCATCATGTAATTCACTTGGATATTCATGGATCACATTAAAGTGTTTAAGTGATTACTATTATGAATGTCAAACCACAAATAGAAGAATCAATCGGTGGTAATAAAAACTGTAGAGGTCCTAATCCGTTACGAATACAAAAACGTCCTGAGAAAATTTCAGAAGACATTGGAAGATTTACGTGTATTATATACAATGTGTACACAATGAATGTTCTAAACTCTATTCTCTCTGGCAGCGTTATGTGTTTAGTGAAAACATCAGTAAATTTGTAAATCTGATTTTCATGACCAAAAAAATTTCAAAAAAAAAAAAAAAATACCAACCTACCTACCCGACTTGAAAAATGTGGGTCGGAGTACATCAAACAAAAAAAATTTTAATGATGGCCTTATCCAACAATGTTTTTCCAAACACGTAATAATGAAAAAATGTGATGTCATATTTTACATACCTGTAAAGAAAAATGTTATGATTACCAATCAGAGTTGGTTGTCATCTTTGATTGACTATAATATTTTAACGACAATCAATATTGCTCAAATATTTTGAGGGATTGTGCTCTATAGTTCACACTTTCAAGCGGGCCCTTATATTCCTTATTTTGCTACGACAGCCCTTATTTTCCTTATTTGAGCTTTAGAATCCTAAAAAAGCCCTAATTTTTTTTTTAAATTCCTACATTTTCAAATTTTAAAAGTTTAAATAAATTTGACATAAAGTAAGTGTTGGAATTTATTAAATTTAGTCTTAGTATACTTTCAAAAAATGAATACGTTGATTAAATGTACATCTCAGAAGACATCTTGATGGTTATCAGTTATATTCAGCATCAATTGTGAGCCAATTTTGGGAGTCCACCTGAATGATATCATGGTTTGTGCTGAATGCTGAATATGGCTGTTGATGACCACTGGTATGATCTTCTGAGTGGGTAATTAGTTTTTCTTACATGTGTGTGGTTCTTGAGAAGAAGATTTTTGAAAATTGGTCAATTTTGGTCAGTTTTTGCCCAAAAGTAAACTCAGGTGACTTATTGCAATTGGTTTTCATCCGTTGTCGTGCGTTAACAATTGAACATTTTTAACTTCTTAATAACTACCCGTCCAATTCTTTTCAAATTTGGTATGAAACATCATTGGGACAAGGGGGACATAAATTGTGAATTTCAGGACTCCAGCACCCCTGGGGGCCATAGGGGTGGGGCAAAAACTGCCCAAAATTGACCAATTTTCAAAAATCTTCTTCTCAAGAATCACACACATGTAAGAAAAACTAAATGCATAACCTAATCTTTTACCAAAATTGTAAATTTGATTTTCTCCAGAGTAAGGGTTTTGACCCCAGGGTGGGGCCAAACTTAGTATATATAGTATTTATGTGTAAGTTTGCTGTATAAAATCTAAATGCATACTTAGAAATAGCAGAAAAGGATGTACAAAAAATGGTGAATTTCACAACCCAGGGTTATGACTTTAGGATGAGTCCAAATTAGTGATATATTTTGATGTTTTAATGTTAATACACCTATTATTTAAAGCCTTTCATCAGTGTATGTGCTTTTGAGGGCAGTGAAGTAGAAAACACATCTTGTTTTATACTGTTGCTGAACATTAGAATTTAGCTTAGATATTCAGAACAGGAAATTTTTTCTAGATTTCATAGCCCATGGAAGTAGTGATGCTTTTTCACTAGTATTCAGGTGACCGATAAGGCCTGTGGGCCTCTTGTGTATTATTGCTCTTGCAAATGGTGAGTAAAACATTTTTTCTTTCCTATTGATTTGTAAATTTAACCCTTATTTTTGTCTAAAAAGCCCTTAAAAATCCTTAAAAAGGCCCTTATTTATTTTTTTTTTTAATTTTGCCCTAAAAATGGCCCTCATTTTTTGCAAAATGTCACTTGAAAGCCTGCACTTTAGCACTAAAATACATAAGGGCCCTTTTTGCTAGGAACGGCTCATATCGTGGGACAAAGATATCATTGCACCCCTAGTATGCCTATAATGAACACTCATAATGAAGCACTTGTAGCGGTTAGACGGGTTTGATCGTCGAGGGACAGATAGCTCAGTTAGTAGAGCACCTGACTAGAGATTCAGGGGGCTCAGATTTGAATCCTGGTCTGGTCTGTTGCATTTTCTCCCTTCCTGTTACATTTAGTGCCATTGACCAGCCCCATGAACTGACAGCTGAAAATGCCTGAGGATAAAGATCCTGGGTTGATGTCTGTAAGTGTGAAGACATTTAAGAAGGGAGGAATGTAGCGGTCAGCCAGGTTCAATCGTCAGTGGCCAGATACCTCAGTTGGTAGAGCACCTGACTAGAGATTCAGGTGGCCCGGGTTAGAATCCTGTTGCACACTGCTTATAATGAACACACTCACAGTGATCATGAACACTTGTTATGGATAACTGCTTATAAGGATTAAGTGATTTTTTTGTTGGTTTAATTTTTATTTACGTTTCAGAGTGGTCCATGTCCGTGAAACCCGACTGACTGGAATCATCTCCCACGTGATGATTGGTCTGTCCATGCTGATGCTGCCCTACCCCCTGGCCTACATTCCCCGACCCGTCCTCGATGGTCTCTTCATTTACGTCGCCATTACAGCTCTCTATGGCAACCAGTTATTTGACCGTATACTGCTCTTCTTTACAGAACAGGTCTGTTTTGTAGAAAAAGGTTTTTTACTAAATACACAAATTTACATTCTGTTTTAAGAACTGTTTATGTGTATAATACTACGATTTTTCTGGCAATAAAAACAGGGTAGAATTGGAGATTCTTGCACAAAGTACCCTTAAGTTTGAAACAAAAGCAGGACTGTTGTTTGTGGTGGGAAATTAAGCCCTTAATAACCTTATGCATGTATAGTCCTCTTGATTTCTTTCCATTTTCCAAATTATCTTCTTCTTTTTTAAAGAAAATTGTATGCTAAATGCACTTTAAAGCAAAGATAATTTGCTATCATGATTTAATAAAATGTCCCTATGGGGGCAGATGTCCTCCACCAAAAACCAGTATTTGTACAATAGAACTGTCACCTACTCATGCTAAAATTAACGAGAATCATCGTAAGTTTGTGAAGAGTAAATCTTTAAACTATAAGTACAGGCTGATAATGGTGTAATTATCATCAGCTTAGGCTAATGGCTATAACTATAAGTACAGGCTGATAATGGTGTAATTATCATCAGCTTAGGATAATGGCTATAAAGTTTTGACATATTGTATCCCTCTGTGTCCATAAATGGAAGTTCTGAGACCACTCTCTGTGTCCAGAGATGGACATTCTGAGACCACTCTCTGTGTCCAGAGATGGACATTCTGAGACCACTCTCTGCGTCCAGAGATGGACATTCTGAGACCAGTTTAATCCTCTGGTTTTATTCAGCAAGTGTAGGTGGGTAGGGGGGGTATTACTTTTCAGAATTAACATCACAATAAAATGAGTTTCCTAAATGTAAGACTCGAATGACATTAGTATTGTTTGGTGTTGATACAGGACCCATTGATACTCGGATGTAGCAGTCCAACGTTTTTGTCGTACATAAATAGTGAAATGTAGTGATGACTACTGACACTAGTGTTTTCTATTGTTTGACAGTGAAATGTAGTATTGACTAGTGACACTAGTGTTTTCTATTCTTTGACAGTCCGCGTACCCCCCAAACCATTACATCCGACGCGTCCCCCAGAGGAAGGTACACCTGTTCACAACGCTACAGTTGATTCAGCTCTTAGTGCTCTGTGTGTTCGGGTTCTCCCCCATACCCTACATGAAGATGGTCTTCCCCGTTCTCATCATGCTCCTCATGCCTATCAGGTAAGCATACATCATGCTCCTCATGCCTACCAGGTAAACATGCATCATGCTCCTCTCCTCATGCCTATCAGGTAAGCATACATCATGCTCATCATGCCTATCAAATAAGCATACATCATACTCCCTATCAGGTAAGCATACATCATGCTCCCTATGCCTATCAGGTAAAAATACAGCATGCTCCCTTTGCCTATCAGGTAAGCATACATCATGCTCCCTATGCCTATCAGGTAAGCATACATCATGCTCCCCCTATCAAGTAAGCATACATCATGCTCCCTATGCCTATCAGGTAAGCATACATCATGCCCCCTATGCCTATCAGGTAAGCATACATGTAGCTAATACATCAGATCAAACCCCAATCTTAGATAGACTTCTGATAAATCACAAGTTCTGCCCCTTTTGTTTGTTATGCAGACACTACATCATCATTTTGTGTGCACAATTTGTGTCATTTCAGGATCTCTACTTTAAACAACTAGCCTACATAAGCTACCTGTCTTATCGCCGAGATAGTTTGATTATCTTTACATCTAACGTTACAGAAGTAGGACTTTTATCAGACGTAGAAGTATACTAAAATTTTGTAATAAACCAGTTTCCTATTTCCATGACAACATGATCAGTTGAATTATCTTGTGAATTTTTGATTCCGTTTACAATCCCACGTACGTCCACAGTGGAGTTGACACACAGAGTATACAAATCTAAACACGCATTACTAATTAATGCAGGATAGATGTCAGTGTGAGTTTGTTACTATATCGGTATACACTAAAACAATTAATCACCCGTGATCAATGAAGCATGGGAGAATGAGAACCCTCGACCCTGTCCACTCGGTGACCTGACCGCAGCTGCTTGATCAGGTCAGGTCATGGACCCGGTCTCGGGTTCTCATTTTTTCATGTTGACCTAATGATGGGCGATTGTATAATGTATACTAAGGTTTTGTCTTGGGCAAGCTATAAAAAAAACAAAACTTTTCTACATATAACCCTCGACCCTGTCCACTCGGTGACCTGACCGCAGCTGCTGTGTGACCTTGGTCAGGTCAGGTCATGGACCCGGTCTCGGGTTCTCATTTTTCCATGTTGACCTGATGATGGGTGATTGTATAATGTATACTAAGGTTTTGTCTTGGGCAAGCTAAAAAAAAACCCAACTTTTCCACATATACTAAAGTGAGATTTGCTCCTTTTGCAGGCACAAAATCATTCCACATTTCTTTGAGCCAAAATACCTGAAGGCATTGGATGGTCATGCCCATTAGACATCTGCTGAAGTTCACTCAGGCAGCAGATTACTGTTTTCTCAGTGCAGATGTACTGCTGATCCATGCTGTTATGCGATTCTCAGACTTAGTGCAGTAAAAAAAATTACTGAAACCTTTTTCTCCAAGTGCTAAAACTGGGATGCCTCGGTGCCAACTGGAGTACGTAATCCAATTGATAGCGAACGCCAGACAACGTTTGTTTCCTTGTTATTTTGTGTCATCTTTTTTTTCTAAACAAGAGTTTTTATTTACGAGTTCTTTGTTGTAAGATTTATTTTCTTGTTATCAGTACATCTAGAAAAGTGCTTATTTTTACAGGTATAGACATTTAGGTGGTCGTTTTCAAACACTGCCCCCGTGTCATTGGTCAGGTTTTACTGTGATGTTTAATCCTTATTTTACGATACTGGACAGTGTTGCTTTTTACCTAGTGTATAGTGAATTAGATAATTATCATTGTTTTTTGTTTTATTTACATGGATCATCGATGACATGTTTTAGGTACAATTGTATATATACGATATCAACGACTGTTACGCGAGCATGCGAGTGTTAATGTTAAGTCACATTAATAGAGAGGTCTATTTTTAAGCTTGTTTTAAGAGGTTAATATGTTACTGTTGAATTGTAGGTTTTACAAAGAATCTGTGATTTTGAAGGGTTTTTTTTAAATGACATTTAATAAAATCTAGATTTCCAGAATTGTTTTGAGTTCATATGTTCTGAATTATATATTGTTGGTTTTCAAGTCAAGCTTTTTAATGGTCAGGAAGAACTATATAAGTTCAGTAAATATCATGTCAAGGTCAACATTACCACTATAGACGTTCAGTAGATGTCGTGTCAAGGTCAATTGTGGAGATAAATATTCATGAGAAAGTGGTGCTGGTTTGATGTATATACTGAACAAAATTCTGTAAAATCTGTCGAGACTAATTGTAAGAATAGAAGTTAACGCAAGATGGCTGCTTCTCGCCTAGATACATTATCTTGTGTCTCGCCTAGATAAATTATCTTGTGTCTCGCCTAGATACATTATCTTGTGTCTTGCCTAGATACATTATCTTGTGTCTCGCCTAGATGCATTATCTTGTGTCTCGCCTAGATGCATTATCTTGTGTCTCGCTTAGATGCATTATCTTGTGTCTCGCCTAGATGCATTAACTTGTGTCTCGCTTAGATGCATTATCTTGTGTCTCGCTTAGATGCATTATCTTGTGTCTCGCCTAGATGCATTAACTTGTGTCTCGCTTAGATGCATTATCTTGTGTCTCGCCTAGATGCATTATCTTGTGTCTCGCCTAGATAAATTATCTTGTGTCTCGCCTAGATGCATTATCTTGTGTCTCACCTAGTTGCATTATCTTGTGTCTCGCCTAGATGCATTATCTTGTGTCTCGCCTAGATGCATTATCTTGTGTCTCGCCTAGATGCATTATCTTGTGTCTCGCTTAGATGCATTATCTTGTGTCTCGCCTAGATAAATTATCTTGTGTCTCGCCTAGATGCATTATCTTGTGTCTCACCTAGATAAATTATCTTGTGTCTCGCCTAAACGCATTATCTTGTGTCTCGCCTAGATGCATTATCTTGTGTCTCGCCTAGATACATTATACCGTCTCGTCTAGATACATTATCTTGTGTCTCACCTAGATACATTATACCGTCTCGTCTAGATACATTATCTTGTGTCTCGCCTAGATACATTATCTTGTTTCTCGCCTAGATACATTATCTTGTGTCTCGCCTAGACGCATTATCTTGTGTCTCGCCTAGATACATTATCTTGTGTCTCGCCTAGACGCATTATCTTGTGTCTCGCCTAGATACATTATACCGTCTCGTCTAGATACATTATCTTGTGTCTCGTCTAGATACATTATCTTGTGTCTCGCCTAGATACATTATCTTGTGTCTCACCTAGATGCATTATCTTGTGTCTCGTCTAGATGCATTATTTTGTGTCTCGCCTAGATGCATTATCTTGTGTCTCGCCTAGACACATTATCTTGTGTCTCGCCTAGATGCATGATCTTGTGTCTCGCCTAGATACATTATACTGTCTCGTCTAGATACATTATCTTATGTCTCGCCTAGACACATTATCTTGTGTCTCGCCTAGATGCATTATCTTGTGTTATTGTGCTGATGATGTGGTACTGTAGACCTGTCCCTGCTGTTAACAAGATCCAGCTTGTGGCCGGGAACTGTGATTTACAAAATACATCAGGATACTCATCTCTAACTGTAGACATGCAATTCAAATTTAGATGTTAGATCTGCTCGATTACATAACAAATTTAGATGTTAGATCCGCTCGCTTACATAACAAATTTAAATGTTAGATCCACTCGCTTACATAACAAATTTAGATGTTAGATCCACTCGCTTACATAACAAATTTAGATGTTAGATCCGCTCGCTTACATAACAAATTTAAATGTTAGATCCACTCGCTTACATGATGTTATGTAAGCAGATCAAACATCTGATTTTAATTCGTAGACAAAAGAAATTAATATTTAAGTTCCTGTGATGTTTGGATGACGATAGAACAATCGTAACACTTCCTGACATTCTTATCCTCAGCTAGTTATTGATGTAACCTAAGAATCCAGGACCGGGTTGTATCAATATTTAAAGACCCAACTTTAAGTTAACGCCCCCAAATTTTACCTGTGTTGTGATCAATGATAAGCCGCCGGTCAATCAAACTTTTAACAGAGTTTAGGTTGATTGACGTTTGCAGAAACCGTGGTCTACAGCTACCTGAGAAAGATGTTTTGATAACAATCACGGCTAATGATGACCAGCAGTCTTTAGATCTCGAGGAAAGCCCCGGTATACCTGAGTTTTGATAGCATTGACGCGCACCTAGAAAATTGATCACTGCCGTCTTCCACATCAAACGAGAATGACCTCCAAATTTTTTGCAAGTCTCTCTGAGGAAAAATTACCGGCAATCCGTGCATTATTTGCATATATGATAAATTACTCAATATTTTAATGGCTAACGTCCCATACACAATGCAATTTATCATTGTATTTTCTCTCTCCATCTGTATACATGTATTATAGATTAAACAATCAGAAATCAAACAATAATAATAAAAACAAAAAAACAAACATAAGTTATTGGAATATTTTCTATTAATGATTTATTAGGACTTATATTTATTTAAAAAAAAAAGGAACAATTCTTTATTGGTGCAGCACATCAACATGTAATGGTTATATTGCCCATGTGTAAAACTGTTACAGTAGTAAAAAAAAAAAATGCTTCTGTTTGGGATACCACATGGATTACACAATCAGAAATCAAACAATAGTAAAAAAGTATAAGTTATTGAGATATTTCTATTTATAATTTATCATGGCTTTATATTTATAAAGGGAGAGAGAGAGTTATTGAGATATTTCTATTTATAATTTATCATGGCTTTATATTCATAAAGAGAGAGAGAGAGTTATTGAGCTATTTATAATTTATCAGGGTTTTATATCTATAAAGAGAGAGATAGATAGAAATGTGTAAAACTGTAGCAATAAAGGTAGATGAAATAATATGGCATGGCAATAGTGTTGCATACGTACATGTATGACAATAATTACTCATTTAGTCAATGAAGGGGGGGGGGGGGGGGGGGGGGGGGTGTAGACTATCTATGTGTCAGCTACTGTTTGGGATACCATCATTACACAAACATTACATCCACAAAAACCCTAAAGAGAGAGAGGAGGGGGTGTAGACTTCATGTCAGCTTCTGTTTGGGATGCCATCGTTACACAAACACTATGTCCACAGAAACCCCAAAGAGAGAGAAAGGGGGGTGGTTTAGACTTCGTGTCAGCTTCTGTTTGGGATACCACCATTACACAAACACTACAGCCACAGAAACCCTACAGACGGCCCATATTGAGGGGCATCTTGATCATTCTTCATTTGGTTGTACATGTACACAGATCTACTTGGATTTATTCATTCTCTCGAAACATGGATATTTTACCTACTACACCCACGACACCGCGAACTCCCAGGACACCAGGAAGTGCCCGGAAACACCGGGTAATATTATATTTAGGAAATTATTTATATACGATATATAACAGTTTAATTAGAAGTTTTGAAAAGCACAGGTTTAGAAATGGGCTAAACCTGTTATCTGCAATACATAAATATGACTTAAGTTTGAAGGTTTACGGGAAATGGAAATGCGGTATACATGTAGGTAGAAATTTTTAATTTTTTTTGGCACAAATCACGACACTAAGCATAATTTTTGATAACTGAGAAGTTTCCTGTGTATATCATAAAAATATACACAACAGCTGATCTCTTAGCCAGGTAAATTCCAGGTAAATAACATTGACCATGGATAAGCTCCGCCCACATTCAGTGATCCATGGAAAAACCGTTTGGTGTTGGGTTTTTTTGGTCTTTAATGTGACGTCAAGTTCCCAGGGCCGTAAATTACATGGAGGCGGAGGAGGCAGCTGCCTCCTCCAACTTTTGAGCCAAAAAAAATTAAAATTTAAAGTTCATTAGAATTTATGTTGTTTCCAATAACTAAGAACATGATACCTCCCTTAAAAAGCATTCCAAATCTTTCTTTTAGAATGAGTTAGTCAAGTAACATCTTAGAAGGCCCTAGAATCAAGGATTTTGCACGAAACGTGTTCAGTGTGCACAAAATGTGCTCAGCGTCTGGAGGCCTGGGCGGCCCCCAGATCCCTGCCTAATTTCCTGCCTCCTCCAAATTGAAGGTTAATTTACGGCCCTGGTTCCATTGTATTTTTTATTTTATGCATGGGTCAGCACATTAAAATTCTTAATTTAAATGAATGACAATTCTTATACTTGAAATTTAATGTGGCGAAGTCTTAACACAAAATGAAACAACATGATACAGATATGAGGTCATCGCTGTAATTACAATACATAACAAATAAAGCTGTTATGTCTTTAGCTTTCGGTCAAATGTCCACTAATCTTCATGTCTGTTACCAGACTAACCAGATTTTAATTCAGACTGTTTCACTGGTTAAACCAAATGATGGATTACTGGACGAAAACTGGTTCCCGGTTCTCGACTTCAGGCTTCCATGACGAATGTTGATTTGTTGTTTGTCACTATAAGTACAAACTGGCAGCAAATACAATGTCTCTCTTAATACTTCTTATCCCTGTAAATAAATAAAACACGTCTTATCTCCCTGTAAATAGATAAAAACAACATGTCTCATCTCCCTGTAAATAAATAAAAATAACACCTCTCATCTCTCTGTAAATAAATAAAAATAACACCTCTCATCTCTCTGTAAATAGATAAAAATAACACCTCTTATCTCTCTGTAAATAGATAAAAACAGCAGGTCTTATCCCTGTAAATAAATAACAACAACACGTCTTATCTCTGTAAATAAATAACGACAACACATCTTATCTCTGTAAATAAATAACAACATCTCTTAGGTATCTCTCTGTAAATAAATAAAAACAACACCTAGCTCATATCTCTGTAAATGAATAAAAACTCCCTGTAAATAAATAAGAATAACATGAGTTATAGAACTTTACTTATGGAAAATATCGTCTGAGCACAACTGCGCAGGATGTTACAAATAATAAACAAGAGGCCCATGGGCCACATCGCTCACCTGAGTCACCTTGGCCCATATCTGAAGACTTTCCATATATATTTGCATGTAAAACCTTAGTCCCTATTATGGCCCAAACTACCCTTTGCAAACTTGAATCTACATTATGTCAGAAAGCTTTCATGTAAATGTCAACTTCTTTGGCCCAATGGTTCTTGAGAAGAAGATTTTTAAAGCTTTTTCCTATATTTGTATGTAAAACTTTGACCACCCCCCCCCCCCCCCAATTTTTGGCCCCATCCTACCCCCCGGGGGCCATGATTTGAACAAACTTGAATCTGTACTATGTCAGAAAGTTTTCTTGTAAATATCAGCTTTTCTGACTCAGTGGTTATTGAGAAAAAGATTTTAACTATATATTTGTATGTAAAACTTTGATCCCCCTTGTGGCCCCATCCTACCCCCGGGGGCCATGATTTGAACAAACTTGAATCTGCACTATGTCAGAAAGTTTTCATGTAAAAATCAGCTTTTCTGGCTCAGTGGTTATTGAGAAAAAGATTTTCTCTATATATTTGTATGTAAAACTTTGATCCCCCTTGTGGCCCCGGGCATCCAACCCCCGGAGCCCATGATTTGAACAAACTTGAATCTGCATTATGTCAGGAAGCTTTCATGTGACCGAAATTCTGGCTTAGTGGTTCTTGAGAAGAAGATTTTTAAAGTTTTTCCCTATATATTTGTGTGCAAAACTTTGATCCCCCCTTGGGGCCCCATCCTATCCCCGGGGGCCATGATTTGAACAAACTTGAATCTGCACTAAAGTCCTTCACCCAAGGATGCTTTTGGCCATGTTTGGTTGAAATTGGTCCAGTGGTTCTGGAGAGGAAGTCGAAAATGTGAAAAGTTTAACAGACAGACGGACAGACAGACGACGAACAAAAAAGTGATCAGAAAAGCTCACTTGAACCTTCGGTTTATGTCCCCTGAATTTTTGCTTCCTGGACAAAAATTCAATCTGCTACAGAAGTTGGCCTCTAGTGAAACTTTTAACAAACATGCAGTCATTTCAAAGTTGAAAAATATCATTCATATATCTTTTCAAATCATAAATTATATTAGAAAGGAATAAGATGATTTGGGGTGAGAAATGTTTTCACCAAAATGAGCTTTTATACTATTGCTTTAACATTGGCTGTTTATACATCCCCTTAATAGGCCAATTCAACTTAATTGATAGATTATCATCCCCGCCCGCCCCTAAAAAATTGGCCTGCCCCAAATTTTTTTATTTTGCGAAACTTGCAATTTCTGGAATACATTCTCCGATATTTACACTTCTTGTTTACATTTCCGGTATAGGAATGTGAAAACGTGAAAAGTCACGTGAAGAAAATAAATTTATATGATTTTCTAAATTTCTCGCGTTCTTACAGACGTAAATCTTGAAGAAGTTAGGTATATTTCTGTTATATCCTTAAATTAAAGCTTAACCTGGGATTAGTGTATGAAAATAGCATAGATTGATATCCATCTGCCAAACTCGTTTGTCTTTAATATTTTTCTCATAAAATAAAAATTAACAAATAAAATCCTCCCACCCGCCCCATACTTTTTGCTGACCTTGGATGATAATCTACTAATTAAGTTGAATTGGCCTTACTTTTAAACTTGTAATTTTCAGTTTTGCACTCCTACTTTTCCTTATTCTAAAGACTAAAGATCCCGACCTTAGCCCAAAATTAAGTGATCCCTGAAGACCCCGACCTTAGCCCAAAATTAAGTGATCCCTGAATATGATAACAAGAAATCAGCTATGAAAACTGGCAGTACCTTCAGCGAATTTGTTTTCGAGTTCCGAGTTTCCGATGGCTTTTGCTGCCTGCATGATTTGTCGGAGAGTCTCCTCAAGTCGCCTCATACATCTGATGATGCTCCCTGTGGTAAAATGAGTATTTTATATCTAATCAATCCACAAAATGGAATCAATTTAACTTGAGGGTTATTTTAAACTGCTGGAGATGTAAATTCAGAGTCATATTTTGTGTTAAAAGGTTACAATTTATTCTGGTTATCAATATGACACGGATGTGAAAGAACCAAGACACGCCACTTCCAGAATTATTTTATTGTTGTGTGTGTTAAAGAAGTGTAGGAGGGCAGAAATGAGAGACATTCCTACCTTCGAATATGTCGGTCATTTTACAGATCTGTGCGAACGACACTCCATTACACCAGGCGTGGACGACGTCCATCATGTGGGGCTTAAACGCTGTGACGTAATCCTCCTCGTTCATTTCCAGTTTGGCCTCGATGCTAACTCTCGCTATTCTCCGAGCTGTGTCCTGTAGAATGGTCAAATGATTAGATGACAGAGATTTGTGGTCAAAACAGAAATACCCCCAAAAAATTATAAAAGAGGTGTGTTGGAAACACTGATGCCTCCATATGGCCTAAGTCCAAGGTCATGAGGTCAAAAAAACTTTGGTAAGAAAAGAAAGGTCTTGTCACAAAGAATACACATGTGAAATATGAATGGTAAAATGGCAAAGAATTGCGGTAAGATTGATTGATTTTATCTTGTTTAACATCCCTCTCGAGAATATTTCACATATATGAAGATGTCACCAAGACCAATGAAGGGCTTCAAATTTAGACCTATGCTCGGCACTTACAGCCATTCAGCAGTGAGGGTTCTTTAGCGTGCCACACCTACTGTGACACGGGACATCCATTTTTAAGGTCATCTCTAAGGACCCATGACAGTCACACCTGATGCCGAGCGTTTGGCGATGAAACAGTCACTACCTGTTTTAACGACTTCGGTCTGTCACGGCCGGGATTCGGACCCCGACCTTCTGCATGCGGGGCAAATGCTCTACCTCTAGACCACCGCAGCATTTTTGGTAAGAAAGGTCTTGTCATAAGGAATACACATGTGAAAAATGAATGGTAAAATGGCAAAGAATTGTGATCAAAATGAAACCCGAAATGCCCCAAAAACTTATAAAATAAAAAAAAGATAAGATGTGTTTGTGGTCCCTCTGTTAGTGAAAATGTGATGAATTGAGAGACACATGATGTTTTACCTGCATGATTCGGAGTGGTCCCGAGAGTTCCTCTGTCAGTTTGGGATTTTCAGAGCCAGCGTTCTCCTGGAAGACAAAACACGACACCAGGGCACAGCACTGCTGATAGGTCAGGTCGTTAAACACACCATTAAATAATAGTTCCGTTAGAAGCAGCTCATCTCCACTACAAACAACAAGATAAAAACTTTCATCCGAGACTGATTTTACGACATTAATGGGGATTACAGGTTTTGGAATTACATTCAGGGGTCGAAATTAACTTTTTCTACCACAGGCTAATTTTAGCCTGTGGGTAAAAAATCCACAGGCTAAAATGAAAACCTACAAGCTAAAGTAAAAATAATGAAGCAATTTTCTTTTTTCATAGTTTTTTTTAAATCAATGATTTTCCCCATCATTATTGAGCCTAGTGGGTCAACAGGCATCGTTTGGACAAGACACTAAGTTACGTAAGTCATATGATGCAATGTTTAGGTCTCTTGACCATCGCACCTCTAATCCACAACCCGTTTAGCGCAGGTCTAGATCCAATGTCTTCAAATTTCATGCCACATCAGGGGTGTCACTAGTGATTTTTCAAAGCGAATCCCGGACTCATGGTTTATAAGCAGTACAATCACGAGTCCCATGGACTTTTTTGATAATCGTCTATGGGCCGAGCAGTGCATTCGTGTCATCACTACAACCCGATATCAATAAGACAATATGACAATAAATTAATGTAGATACCATGTAGGTCATTCTGATAAAAATGACTACCGGAAGACTTGGTAAAACATAGACTCCGATTTTTTATTTTTTTTGATAAATGAATAACAAAAACCTCATACTTGAAATTCAATTTAATCACCCCTATAAGTGAACAGGACTCGTAGCACATGTCTATATTTTTCATCAAATGCAACCGACCTCTAAAGCATTTGTTTGACACCGAGTTTCTTAAAAAATCGTAAAAGAAAAATCCGGATAGAAACGGTTGTTGAAATCGGTCGTTCATGTAAGCGTTTGTATGATTCTGAGTGCAAGTTTCAGAAAAGCGAATTGCGCATCACCGTATAAAACGGATACGATATGATCACCACTCGCTAAGATTTTCGAGTGTCCACTATTTTTACTCGCTATTTTTCAAATGTATTCGCATTTTGCGAGTATTTCTCGCTAATTTCGAGCCCTGTACATTTCTAAGAGCATAACATGTATAACTGTACAATTTTCTGCATTTGGGGCTGGTGAATACATCACTTTTTACAATCATTTCTTTCCTAATAAAGATCACCAGGTTAGGTGTGTAGTTAAAGTTCCTGTAAAGATTTATAAGCACACAATGTGTAGTGATCCTGAATCAAGAACACGATCATTGTCAAAAATAAAAGTACCACCAACCGTACATAATACGATCGCTGTAAAAAATAAGAGTACAGATCTGTTTACCCCGTCCGACTGATGCCAGTATTCTAGAACCAAGTTGTCAGTATTTTGAGCACTTTGTCAGTATAAAAGTTGAATATAGCAAAAAATGCTACGCGGGTTGTTAAACCCTTTTTTATATGAACAACTCCTTGTTGTCATATAAAAAGGATGTTGCTGTTTACTGTTGCTTTTGCATTTTACATTTGTAGCAATGTGTAATTATCATGGTTTTCCATCATTCTTTAAATTTGTCATATTTTATAAAATACCACAGCAATTTGATAAAATATTTTTTATATAGTCCACGAGGTTCTCTCCTTGCAGAAGGTTGCCAGTTGTATTAATTTTGACTTTGCTCTTTGTTCAATAAATTTCGTTTAAATTATATTCTCTACATCCATACCAATTATCCCTTAATTTCAAAACAATTTGAACTTGATAAAATGTGGAACGAAAATAAATACTCCATATTGAATTAAACAAACATTTACTTTACTAGGCCTAGTTATTGCACGCTGGCGGTTTAAGTTCAGAGCTATCAGAAATATCCATGAATCTTGTCATTGACTTATTAGACACTTTCAGCTTCGATAGGTCTTTATGTTGTTTACTCTGAACGTGTCTGTAGCAGTCATTTATGCCTCCGTGACCGCAGCTGAAGTCCATGATGCACACACTACAAAACACCATGTGATCTTTCTTCGATTGTTGGAGGCATGGCCAAAGCACTCTGTAAATTTAGGGCATATTGTTTTCTTGTTTTGAACCTCTGAATGGGTTTGGATGTTTCGTTTGCATTCTCGTTAATCTGACATTCGCCATCCATGCTTTTTTAAAAGTTTGACATAAATCAATATCAATGGTGCGCTTTAAACAATGGTAACTTTAATTGACTAAACTGGTTCCCTATTGACCTCGCTTCTCTCCTCGCACCAATCAGTGAGGAACCAGTTTAATTCAATTGACACATTGACAAGGGTTTATCATACTGATCGGCAAATTTCAGAAACTGATTTTTTTTACAGATTTGTGGAAAATCGTATATTTTTAACGTGAATCCGTAGAGCGTATTTTGACTTTAAAATCCGTGGAAAATACGGACAATCCGTACAAGTAAACAGCTCTGAGAGTACCGCCAACGGTACATAATACGGTCGCTGTCAAAAATAAGAATACCGTCAACAGTACATAATACGATCGCTGTCAAAAATCAGAGTACCGCCAATGGTACATAATACGGTCGCTGTCAAAAATAAGAATACCGTCAACAGTACATAATACGATCGCTGTCAAAAATCAGAGTACCGCCAACGGTACATAATACGGTCGCTGTCAAAAATCAGAGTACCGCCAACAGTACATAATACGGTCACTGTCTAAAATAAGAATACCGCCAACTGTACATAATATGGTCACTGTCAAAAATAAGAGTACCGCCAATGGTACATAATACGGTCACTGTAAAAAATAATAGTACCACCAACAGTACATAATATGATCGCTGTCAAAAATAAAAATACCGCCAACGGTACATAATACGGTTGCTGTCAAAAATCAGAGTACCACCAACAGTACATAATACGATCGCTGTCAAAAATAATATTACCACTAACAGTACATAATACGATCATTGTCGAGAATAAAAGTACCACCAACAGTACATAATACGATTATTGTCAAAAATAAGAGGACTGCCAACAGTACATAATACGGTCGCTGTCAAAAATAATAGTACCACCAACGGTACATAATACGGTCATTGTCAAAAATAAGAGTACCGCCAACGGTACATAATACGATCGCTGTCAAAAATCAGAGTACTGCCAACGGTACATAATACGATCACTGTCAAAAATCAGAGTACCACCAACAGTACATAATATGATCGCTGTCAAAAATAAAAGTACCGCCAACGGTACATAATACAATCGCTGTCAAAAATAACAGTACCACCAACAGTACATAATACGATTGCTGTTAATAATACGAGTACCGCCAATGGTACACAATACGATCGCTGTCAAAAATGAGAGTACCACCAACAGTACATAATACGGTCACTGTCAATAATGAGAGTACCGCCAACGGTACATAATACGGTCATTGTCAAAAATAAGAGTACCGCCAACAGTACATAATACGGTCACTGTCAAAAATAAGAGGACTGTGGGCTACATTAGTCACAATATTGTGCCAATGTTGGATATTTTTTATTAATTGTATATTGTTTAACGTCCCTCTCGAAAAATTTTCACTCATATGGAGACGTCACCATTGTCAGTGAATGGCTGCAAAATTTAGGTCTATGCTTGGCACTTACAGCCTTTGAGTAGGGAGGGATCTTTATCATGCCACATCTGCTGTGACACAGGGCCTTGGGATTTGCGGTCTCCTTCGAAGGACCGCCCCATTTAGTCACCTCTTACGACAAGCAAAGGGAACTGAGGACCTATTGTAATCCGGATCCCGTTCTCAGAGTTTGAACTATTACTGCACCATCGGCATGCAATATCTTTATAAACAACGCAATCCTTTACCTGCTGATCTCGCAGGCCACTCTCCCCTTCAGTTCAATGACGTCCGATGCCGTACAGTATCCCAGCCTTCTTAGCACTCGCTTACGACATTTTAACTCGTCCATCTGCAGCAGGGATTTCTTCTTCTTCAGTTCTGTTTTTAGTGCCCTGATATCATTTCCAACCTGATAAAAAAAGTTGTTTTTAGTGCCTTGATATAATTTCAAACCTGATAAAACAAAAAACCCAAAGTACTTGCTTGACTTGTGGTGTAGATACTGTCACCAAACTTTGAGGGATAGGGACTGTCCATGAGTTTACCTTTGTTTCTTACCTTTGCTTTGTTTTGGTATTGCTTGTACAGATCTTCCAGATTTTTATCTTTATGAAGAGGATGGGAGTACATTCTGTGTTCAAATGCTTCTATTTTCTGTGAAAATAAATCAAACACCAGTCCAGGAGGCTTCAGCATAATAATACTACATCATCTGTATTTTTGTAAAACCTGTCACATGATTAAATTTTAAAGAGTTTCACAGGAGAATTCATCACCAAAATATCACGCTTAAGAATGAAATAAACTGGTCACAAAAATTCCAAAAGTATGGTTACCTTGACAACATCCTTGAGAGCCTTTTCTTTGATCCCCATGTCTTCTATCGGGTCTAACAACGGCACACCATCAGGGAACCGCTTCTCTACTTCCTAAAATGTTACATCCAATGAGAACTGTGAAGACACGGTATTGTACAAGTGTATTTATAAATAAACGTCTTCAAAATTTACAGTACACCTGTACTGATTGGGTAAATATTGAACACACCTGTATTCATTGGGTAAATATTGAACACACCTGTATTCATTGGGTAAATATTGAACACACCTGTATTGATTGGGTAAATATTGAACACACCTGTATTGATTGGGTAAATATTGAACACACCTGTACTGATTGGGTAAATATTGAACACACCTGTACTGATTAGGTAAATATTGAACACACCTGTACTGGTTGGGTAAATATTGAACACACCTGTACTGATTGGGTAAATATTGAACACACCTGTATTGATTGTGTAAATATTGAACACACCTGTACTGATTGTGTAAATATTGAACACACCTGTACTGATTGGGTAAATATTGAACACACCTGTATTGATTGTGTAAATATTGAACACACCTATACTGATTGTGTAAATATTGAACACACCTGTATTGATTGTGTAAATATTGAACACACCTGTACTACTTGGTGTTTATATTGACAGATGTCTCACTGGTCTGAACATGTTGAAATTTGAACCAAAAAACTTGCAAGCAATATAGGTGTGTTATCTAGATTACATTCATTCTTGTCAACTGAATTATTACTGAAAATTTTTAATACAATTGTTTTTCCTCATTTTAACTACTGTTGTACTGTTTGGGGCAATATGAAAAACAAGGACGGTCTTTACAAATTATGCAAACTTCAAAAGTGAGCTGCTAGAGTGATTTTAAATAGAAATTTTTATACACCTACAACAGAAATGATGCAGCAACTTAGATGGATGCCTCTGTCAGACTATTTTGTATATAGAACTATCATTCTTGTCTTCAAAGTTTTACATAGTCTAACCCCTGATTATTTAGATGTTTTTCAGTATGTTCATGAAATTAGCAGTAGATCTACCAGATTAAGTCAAAGTAATTCATTATATATCCAGAGAGCAAAGACACAATATTTTAGAAGATCTTTTACAATTTATGGTTCGCAGTTATGGAATAATGTGCCAAAATTTTTAAAATGTTACCCAACATTGGAAACTTTTAAATCCACTTATCTTAGAAATTTTTTTCATTCGGGAAATTAAAACCATGTAGATTTGTTTTTTATTATTTTCAGTTTTATTTTTATTTGTTTATTTATTTATTTTGTTTTATTTTCAGTTTTAAATATGTAAATAGCATACATGTATGTATACAACATACCTTCATATACTATTTTATATTGTATCTGTATAATACTGCTGTCTGTATATGTTTTCAGGACCACAATGTAAACTAGTTTTAAACTAATTGTGCTATCCTATTTAAATAAAGGACATTATTATTATTACTGATAGTGTAAATATTGAACACACCTGTATTGATTGTGTAGATATTGAACACACCTGTATTGATTGTGTAGATATTGAACACACCTGTATTGATTGTGTAAATATTGAACACCTGTATTAATTGTGTAAATATTGAACACACCTGTATTGATTGTGTAAATATTGAACAAACCTGTATTGATTTCTGCACACTCTGCCTGCTGTCCAATGACCTTAGATCACTGGGTATGTATAACCTGGCTGCACTGACGCCCTGAATCAAATGAACGAGCACTGGAACAACCTATAGAATAAATCAAATGATCAAACCCTGGCTCCAGGACCTATAGAATAAATCAAATAATCAAACCCTGGCTCCAGGGCCTTCTCTGAAAGTGAGACTTTGATCAAAAGTGAGCTTGTCTAAGTTTATGGCGCCAGACCTGATAATAACTGAAATTCCTCTCAGAAAGAAAATGAAACAATCACACACCCCCCCCCCCCCCCCCTACACATGTGTCAATTCCTGTTACTTTCCTCCCCGGCGTAAAATGTTCTATAGGATTATATTCTCGGTTTAACGTTTGTGAAATCTAACCTGCATTTCTCCCCGGTCTCCTTTACGACAGGGTTTGATTGTCTTCACATCTTTACAGCGTGCCGTTTCTCGTGAGAGGTTCAGCAAGACTTCCACCACATACGATGACTCCGAGCCTGGAGAAGTCTGTAAAATTAAATAAAAGCATGAACTATCCCGTACGACACTTGAATGAAAAGTTTCTTAACTCATTCATTTATATCTTATCTGTATTGCATTTTCATTATGTCAATAACCTTATTTTGCTTTATAAATCTTTTTTATTACTTCAGTTAATTTTGTGTGCACATGAATCTACAGTCTTAAAGGACACATCGCATGTTTTTAAACTTTTTAATTTTTTCAGCAAAATTAATTCATTTCATGCCTAAAACTACTTTACGTGCGTTTTAAATGAAACAGTTTGCGTAGTTTTCAAGTTTGAAAGCGATGAAATTCAAATCTTGCGATATGCATATTTTCTTCGATATTTTACGCGCCATTATCTGTGACGTCATATGCGACCTCGAGCGAGACGATTTGAAAACAGTTGTTAGCCATTTCATAAACAGATTAGATTTAATTGACAAACAAACAATTATCACATTAATGGCTTGTAAATAACACTGCATTAGGGTGTTTTGTGTGGTTTAAGGGTGTACTTGCTGTCAGTAGAGAGGATTTGGACTATGTTTTCTTCAATTTTCGAAGGAAGGTGTGAGGGACAAGACGTGAATACTTTTTGTCGGCACAACGACTTTGTCATTAAAAAAAAACCCAGTAGAATTGGTCCCTGTACTTTTTCAAACAAGCACTTGGACAAAGACGTAGATAAACTGCGAGAAAATTGTTCTATCGAAGCTACGCACTGTTACATATAGGCCTACGGCATATGCTTTCCGTTCTGCTCTCAAATTCAATACACACTCGCACCAACTGACCTTCACCTTGTAACAACATATAAGTAGAAATTTGCTAGCAGTGTCTACCAACTGGTAGTTTAAAAAAAGAAATTTAAAGATAAAAGATAATTGAACTTTCAATTATAAATAATAAAATACAGTAAAATATCTGTATCTCGAATATAGTTTATCTCGAATACCCCGCTTGAGTCGAAGTCGACCGCTGGTCCCGGCCGTTTTCCCTATATAAATGATTAAAAAAAACTTCTGATATTTCGAACACGGTAATCTCGAATACTCCGCTTATGTCAAAGTATTTTCAAGGTCCCATACCCTAAATTCACCTGGTTTATCTCGAAGTGCAGTCAATTTTATGCTCTGCTTACCATACCTGGCGTCGGTAAGTCACACATTCACACCCGCGGCTACATCAATTATAATTAATGACCGCTAATCCACGCTCGCCTTTTCCGGGTAGACCCAGGTCGCAACTAATGGTTCAACAGCTTGGGTGATTAGTGAAGCCTTCCAAAATTACGGCTAAAGTTCACCGCCAATTATGAACTAACACACCCGATTCCAGGGATGGTGTTTTGAATGAAACACGCTCTATCTTTAACATGTGGGTTAGATAAACGCACAAAACCGTCGAAGTACGCTTGAAGGTAATGCTCTTAATAAAGATAATGCATTTAATAGTACACGCTTCATCATTAAAACTAGTACAGAGAAAACACAAAAATTTATTTAATAAACATTTAAAAGTTTGATTTTTTTTAAAAATCCGTCTTTTTTGTTTCTTACGTGATAGGTTCTTTCATTACAACGCAATAACTACATCCCAGTCAAGCCTGGACATCAGTAAACTTAAAGTAAGCATACAGCACATTGTGAATTCAATTGGATGTTTATATACATTAAAAAAACCCAAAATGTTTGTCTTTGAAATTCCACAATATTAATTTATCAACTTGTATTAAACTATAAGAAACAGCAACGGGGTTTTTGTTTATAATGCA